>NW_020200799.1:96836-99889 GCF_001531365.2 Cynara cardunculus var. scolymus
TATGTGGTATGCCCGGATTTTAGAAGTTTAGAACAGGATTTTCGTATTCTTTTAATCCTGACACAACTCTCGTCAATTCTTTTAGCTCACAATAACTACCCTCTCTTTTTCATTTTAGTCTCAGAAAACAAACCTTTTTGTATTTAAGCTCACTCAGATATGGTTGTCCTCTTGGGTAGGTCTGTCAGTTTTGACATTCCATAGAGGTATTTCTGGTAAGCACTCAGTCCCTCCTAAAATTTAGCGTTATGCACATTTGATCACAATGGTTGATCAAAATATTATTTCATTAAAGCACAATGATCAGATAAAAAATTGATCAAGAAATTTGGCTTTAAGCACAATTAACGAAAGAATGATGCGACAGCAATTTGATTATTCGGTATATAAGAGAAATGAATGAGGATATGTAAGAACAAGTTTACAGATTCTGATATTCAAAAAGTTATCGAATGTATATGTATCAATGTAAAAAAATATCAGAAAACAAAATTGAATACAAACGAGTGTATTATCACCGAAAATGATCTTCATATAAAAGACGTGATAATAACAGTTTGAAGTATAGCTGAAATAGATATTGGAGTTATGTACGATGAGAAATTTCGCAAGTAAAATCTCAGGAAATACCTGTTCAGAAAAATGTACTTGTTTCAGAAAACAGTTCCATTTCCGAAAACATTTATTCAAAATGTCTAGAGACTCCCCCTAAGATTTAAGTAATGATTCAGTTAAGCTCAAAAGAATAAAAAAAATGAAACATTTTAAGCACGGGTTCTAAACTGAGTGTTTAGAAACCACACTTGGTAAAGCACGGGTTATGAACTGAAATATTCAGAAGCCTCGTTTGGAATAAATTACAGCTCCCCCTGCATTGGTGTATCATTAAAATGATATTCTGATCAGCACAAAATGGACACACCTGCAAAACCAGATTAAGTAGATTTTGGTACCCAAAGGAACTTGGGTCCTATTTTGTTAGTATCTGGTTGGKGTATGTTGAAATTTCCAAACCATTTATTTCTATAAGATATTTTCTTTTCAGAACTAATAACAGGATAACCGGGAATAAAATATAAACCGTACCAGTAATTGTGATCATACCTATTCTTACCATTCGAATTAGTCTGATATCTGTTGTTTGTAGTCCATCTGTTATAGATTTTCTTATTCACAAAATCTGTTGATTTACATGTGGAGCACATGATTCTTCTCTTGCTAAGATGAATCAAATCAGAAGTGGATCTCACAAAGCAAGGAAGTTTGTTAGTACCAATAGAGTTCTGAGATAAAACAAATTCAAACTTATTAACCCAAATGGTTTTAACCTTTAAAGAGTAATTGGGTGATCCAATGACATACCCTTGATAATACTGATTAGAACAAGAATAGTTCTTAGAAACAGTAGATTTAGGACTACTTGAATAACTGTTTGATTTGGAACAATCATAAAAGTTAGTTTTACACTGTGATTGAGAACCAGTTGGGGTTTTAGCACACGAAAAGTCTGACTTTTTGTAAAATCTGGTCTCTTTCAACAGTAACTAAATCAAATTTAATTTTCAGATCAGTTCTCATGTTCAATTCAGTTTCAAGGTCTGTCTTTAGATCAGACAATTTTTTTGTAGTATCCAAAAACTTACTTTCTAATTCCTTCTTTGACTTTTCAAAAATTCTCCGTTCTTTATCAAATTTCTTTCTCTCTTTGTCTGAACTTTCCTTCTCATTTTCTGAAGCAATGTCAAGCCATTTCTTTTTCTCTGTAAGCTCTTTGGCAATTGCAGCATTTTTCTTTACAGTGTTTTTCTTTTCAAGAACAAACACTCTCTTCTCTTTATCTAATTCTTTCTTTTTCTGAACAATGCTGTCCGACAATTCCAAATTCTTTCTTTGACATTCTTCTTCATACTCTTTCTTCTTTTTATCAAACTTGGATCGGTCCAAGATGATAAGTTGTTCAAAATCTGAAATTTGATTTAAAAGAAATTTAGCATTCAGCTCAAGCGAATTAATCTTATTTTCATAAGATTCACGTTCAGTACAAAATCTTTTCTCAATATCAATAATCCTCTTCTTTTCTTTCTCCGTATCTTTCCTTTCAGCACTTAAAACCTTTTCAGTCTCTAAAACCTTATCCTTTTCTATTTGCAATAATTTCCTTAACTCAATCAAATCAGTCTCATGTTTATGAATTTTCTCAGTAAAGTCCTCAGTCTCTGTATTTTTCCTCTCAGCATTTAATTCATTTTGAACTTTTTGGAGTTTATTGAACAAATCTTTATCAGAATTACTCCACATTTTCAAATCATCATCATAGTTTTTCCAGACGGAACTCAGATTTTTCTCAAGCTTTTCAATCTTATATTCAAATTCCTTCACGATTCTTTCACATTCTTTTTTATGATCTTTCTTTAAATCTTTGATAAATTCCTCATTAGCATAATTCTTAGTATATATATTTATGTATTTCTCTTTATAGTTCACAATGCTCTTTTCCAGCTCAGCAATCTGAGCTCTCATCTCCTTTAGAATATCTGTCATTAAAAAAAATTGATCAGTTATAGGATCTATGCGATGAAATCAGACAAAAAAAATTCAGAAACAGTTAAACTCAAAAACAAAAACACAAAACACAAAAACTGTTGAGAAATAAGAAAATCAACAAAAAACTGTCAAAAATCTGTAAAAACAGTCAAAACTGTTGAAAACAATTAAAAACAGTCAAAGAGAGTTGAAACTGATGAAAAACAGTTTACGCGACAGAAAACAGTTCAATGATTCTCAAACAGTTTAAAACACAAAAAGAAACAGATAAACGAAATGATCCAAAATTGAAATCTAAACAAAAATTAAAACTTAAAGACCAAAAACACAAAAAAAATCAAGATGAAACAAGCCCAATAAAACTGTTCAAAAACCAAAACAAAAACAGTTACAAAGTTATAGCTAAAAGATAGTCCGAGAACACAGTTCGAGAATATATGACCCAATTACAAACTAATTAAAACCGTAACAAAATTCTTTAATATGATTACACCAAATGAAATTCTTTG
>NW_020200799.1:104464-105991 GCF_001531365.2 Cynara cardunculus var. scolymus
TGTGGATGTCACGGACGTATGTGTAATAGCATAACACATGGAGTTTGCATAAGTCTTCCGGCTTAAAGCATCTGCAACAACATTAGCATTACATGGATGATAGAGAATTTCACATTCATAGTCGTTGTTGCCTCATGTTCAAAGTCTGTTGAGTGAAGATATACTTCAAACTCTTATGATCTGTGAATAGTTGACATTTGGTACCATATAAGTAATGACGCCATAATTTTAGTGCAAAAATGACCGCTCCCAACTCAAGATCATGAGTTCGATAGTTATTTTCATAATCTTTCAACTGTCTCGACGCGTATGCAATTACATTGCCTCGCTGCATGAGAACACAACCGAGACCCAGTTTAGAAGCATCGCTGTAAACTACCAAGTCATCACTACCTTCTGGTAAAGCTAGAACAGGAACATTTGACAAACAAGGCTTTAACACCTGAAAAGCATTCTCTTGAGCTTCACCCCATTCGAACTTGACATCTTTCCGGGTCAACGAAGTTAAAGGCACGGCAATTTTAGACAAATCTCATATGAATCCTCTATAATAACCCGCGAGTCCAAGAAAACTACGAATCTCAGATGCTTTCTTAGGTTGTTCCCAATTCTTTACAACTTCAACATTGGACGGGTCAACCGACACACCGTCACAAGAAATCGTATGACCTAGGAATTGCACCTGACGTAGCCAAAATTCACATTTCGAAAATTTAGCATATAGACGCTCTTGTCGAAGTGTTTCAAGCATCTTACACAAATGCTTCACGTGATCCGCTTCAGATTTGGAATATACAAGAATATCGTCTATAAACACAATCACAGATTTGTCCAACAATGGCCGGCACACGCGATTCATCATATCCATGAACGTTGCAGGTGCATTAGTTAAACAGAATAGCATAACTAAAAATTCATAGTGGCCATAATGTGTACGGAAAGCCATTTTCGATTCATCTTCTTCACGCACTCTCAGTTGATGATAACCTGACCGTAAATCAATTTTAGAGAAGTAACTCGCACCTTGCAATTGGTCGAACAAATCATCGATACGCGGAAGTGGATATTTGTTCTTGATCGTTACTTTGTTTAACTCATGGTAATCGATGCACATACGCATTGAACCGTCTTTCTTCTTGACAAATAGTACTGGAGCACCCCAAGGAGAAGTGCTCGGTCGGATAAAACCTTTATCGAGAAGTTCTTGCAGTTGATTCTTCATTTCTTTAATTTCAGCCGGAGCCAGATGATATGGCGTTCTAGCAATTGGCTATGCACCAGGAATTAAGTCAATTCGAAATTCAACTTGTATATCAGGAGGTAAACCAAGTAAGTCATCGGGAAATACATCTGGAAATTCACACACAACCGGTACGTCACTAATCGTTTTCTTTACCTCTTTCGACACATCAAAAATATAGGCTAAATAGGAAGAACAACCTTTAGATAGGTGTCTTCGAGCTTTAAGCGTAGAAATCAACTTTACGTCCCCTTTACGTTTTTCACCGTAAACATATAAATAGTCGA
>NW_020200799.1:107347-116755 GCF_001531365.2 Cynara cardunculus var. scolymus
AAAGGTTTTAAAAGAGACTCGGTCGGTTTTGGGTTTTGAGGTGTCAGCCCTTTCTTTCTCCTTACCTTTACTTTTATCATCTTCAGACTTTCTATCGTCATGTCGTTGTTGGGCTAACGTTTGTTGAATTAATAAAGTCATACGTTGCATCAAACGTTCGCTTCGAGGAGACATCGGTGGCTCATCATCATAAATCTCCAGGTGTGGAGCATTTTTTCTTACATTGTCGTTAGATGGGGTGTGACTAGCTTCATCACCGTCGGCCATCTTTCTGAAAGTTACGACGTATACATAACATTAAATAGAATCCTATAACAAATTCCCAATTCCCACCTAGGTTTCTCTTAAGTTCATATCCCGTTTAAATCAAAACATACTTACTACATGATACCGACACAAGGTTTAAGTCCGGATATCGTCATTGGTAACCAGTTCACTTAAACCACTGCTCTGATACCAAATTGAAAGACCCGGTCTACGTAAATGATAAAAGGTTTGTAATACCTCATTTATATAAATGATAAACAAACCACCAAAAGTTATATTTTTAAACCTTTAGAAAGCAAACGAGATATAATATTTACCAGTTTCTAATTCGAAATGTCCGCTTGGTTTACAGGACGTTTCCGTAAGCACCTGTTTTCCAAAATATCCTAAAACGGACAAAATAAACTTAATAGATTTGCATAAAGGTTAAACTATATACAAGACAGAGGACATTAGCTACCCGTTATCTAGATACTTTAATTACAACCAAAAGACAACTAATAATTTACAATHCATAGTTGTATTCGACTAACTATATAATACCAAAAGAGTCGTGCTACTTGAAGCACCAAAAGCAAAGATCTCAATCTACTCGAGCTTGTTATTTGCCTTATCTACACGGCCTGTAAAAATGTGAACAACTAAAAGGGTAAGAACATAATGCTTAGTGAGTAAACGGGAACTACTAACTACTAAAGCTTCACAAATGTAATCCACGGAAGTCAATGATCACGAAGGATGTAAATCATGTAATAAGTAATCATCATTCGAGAATCATACATCTGAATATCAAAGTATGCAACAAATAGATTGTGTGAAAGTCAATAATTGATATGTACTGCCACCGAGCTATCCCGGTCGTGGCAAGCACAACAATATATATCATAGATATCACACCACCCGAGCTATCCCGGCCAGTGGAATGATCTTCCCACCCGAGCTATCCCGGACAGCGGGGAAAATGACCGGACTCTAACACGGTCAAATACGCACCATACTCGAGTAATCTCAGCTGATATGGGCTTAAGCATGCCTCCCCGGGTGAAACACAAAGTAACCACCGAGTAGCATGTATGGAAGGACAGAGTGCAATAGCCAATAATCTCTTGAAATTGATAAGGAGACATAACATGGATGAGTGTGGAAGCAACTAGCAAATAGATAACACATGTCTAGCAAATAGCAAGTTAAGTATCCCCATAAACTCACAGTGCTTTTCGATACTCAAAAATCAAGCCAACTTAGGCTCTACGTCCATATACGTCTAAACATCATCCAACAGTCACTCAGGAAGAACCAAGTGAGCTTATTTAACACCTGTAATATGTACCCAAAGTTTCATAAAGATCCGACAACAAAAACTTAACCAAACTTAATTTAAACTCATTTTAGGCACTATAATTCATAGCTCAAAATCAACTTTTTATCAGTTTTTAGACGCAATTATAACCAACATAGAAGCCTTATTTCTAAAAGGTATCTAAAGGACAGGTTTAGATCTACATATAAGCTTTCTAAAATGTCCAGAATCGTAGCAATCTGAGCTACGGTTMARAAGTTATCGCACATTCAAAACAGCATCTCRGATAGATTYGGTGCTGTCAAATTCACCAACTAAATAGGCTAAAATCCATATTTTGGATTCAATCTTTATTCCAACAATCAAAATACATCTAATCATGTTTATATTATTGATTACAAGACCAATACTCAAGAATTTCACCAAAATAGCCATTAATGAAGAACATTAAAGTTCAACCTATATTCTTCATTTTCGAAAGCTCCAAATCATCAATCAAGCATAATAACAACTTAGTTAGGCTATAACCAATCTAAATACAACGTATTACTAATATAACTCATATTAGGTTTCATTGATTTCATCTCTAACTAGCTTCAAATCAAGAGATTAACCAATGAAATAGTTATACCTTTATTGGAGGATTAATTTGACATAAAAATCAAGCGAAACCCCTTGAAACAACCTTGATTCACCCCTATGAAGACAAAATCACCCTTGGTAGTAAGTTTTGGAAATGAGAATCTCTTTTGGGTGAAAAAAGAAGGTAAATAACATATATAACCGACTTTTACGAGTTAGGACTGAGTTGACTCGGCTGAAAACTCGGTTTGACCACTAATCACWAAAMATCGCATAACTTTTCGCTCGGACCTCCGTTTTTGATGTGGTTTTCGCTCACGGCGTTCGTAAAGAGATAATCTACAACTTACAATAGAAATATCTCAAAAATATCTTCCAATAAAAGTCAGTTTTTATGTATCCGTAACGTAGATATTGATGCTTTTGACCCGTTTCTTTCCAATTGTTTTKCCCCGGGCCTCGTACGATGATTCCGACTATTTCATATATAATTTATTGCATTCGGGTTTGCTTCCAAATTTTACTTTTTGATCACATAAACACGTATAAAGGGGATATTGCAACGTATTTGCGAAAGTGTATGTTACAATCAACTCGAATAAGCTGTTGTTTTTCACAATGAACCTGTATTTGACTTAAGACCCTTATTCAATCTCTATGTAACCTTCAACTTTGATATTCAGATCATCATAGAATGCATATAGGATGTATCTGGAATTATGTATTTGAAAGAGTAACTTCCTGCTACCGATGTCAGAACAGATGATACCTGGGATTCAAAAACTCAACATACAACAGCTGTATGTTCTTCTAAAAATTAACAGGAACCAAGTCAATATGCAAAAACAAGTCAATATGTACCTGGAACAATCACATGACAAGAATTGGTCTGTTTCTTTTCAACAGAGAAATCCTAAAGGCCTAGAGAGACCTCTTCTAAATTTGCAAAACAATCTTGCTCAAATAGTACCAGTCTCCTTATGTGAAGAAACTGAAACAACGTCGGGATCTTCTGTGCAAGTACCCTGAATCTGGTTCAGACTATCACAGTCACTGGAAGTGTTGAAGAACAGCTTGAATCCTGCTCACAAGCTAATAAACAATCTTCATCACCCTTCAATCAACATCTTCATCAGTGTCTCCACCACGACTGCCACTCAAATTACAAAATTCAAAAAAAATGAATTAGGGTTTATGTAGATAATCTTTCACCCTTTAATCAACATCTTGATCAGTTTCTTGAAACTCAGACAAAATAAAATCAGACAATTTAGCAAGCAATTGTAAGTCTCCTTACCAAGCAACTACAAAACCTGTGCGATTTAACAAAATTGGATCAAGAAGCAGTGAGCAATTAAGAATCCAGACAAGATGGATTGAACGATTTAATAATCCGGATAACTTGATACACAAAAAGCTAAGTCCTAAATCGGTTAATGAGTGTGAGCTATTTACCTGAGCGATTTAGAATCCGATCAATCCAGTAGAGCGTTTCTTGTTAAGTTTTAAATTTCTCAACCTTTGTCCAATTATCTGAGCGATTTACACACCCATCCTTAAGCTAAATCGGTCACTTATCCGGTCACGAGTTGATCGAATCCGGACACTTATCCGGTCAAGAGTTGATCGAATTCGCTCAAGAATCCGCTCAAAGGGTGAACTATTAAAACTTAGAAAAATCAAATGAAAGTTGAGCGATAACGAAATCCGATCAAACACCTTGAGCGATTTAAGAATCTGATCAAATACCTTGAGCGATTTAGAGAGAAAACGATGGATAAGCTATACGATTCAGACTGAGTTAGCAAAATCAAACCTAATAGGTTGAGCGATTTCTTGAACGAAGAAGTCGGATGAACAAAACTGTGAGATGAGTGATTTAGGAGATGCTCGTACAAGGGAGCTGTAAATCGAACAAGGAAGGATTGGGCTGCTATGTTAAGACTAATCCGGATGGGCCTAAAAAATGGGCTGAGCGATATAATGAACGATTTAACACAAATTTATTCAACCCAAAAATCAAAATCAGAACAAAACTATCAAAAACACAAAAACAAAAACAAATTAACAAAAAATGGATCAAAAACACTAGAATTTAAAAAAAATTCAGAACACGAAAAATTTAAAAACACAGATTTTCACCAAAAACTTGAAATCACATGATCAAAATGTAAATCTTTGTGTAAAACAAAGAGTTACAACAAGATTACGCACAAAATGATCCTGTTTTTAACACAAAAACACACAATTTTCCAAAAAAATTTGGATCAAACTTAAAGAAAAACAAGAACACGAAGAACAAAAAAAATTCGGAAAATAATCTCGAAAAAAAATCTTCAAAATCTGATTTCTTCTTTTGATCTCTTGCACACACTGCTTTGATACCAATTGATAGTCCCCTCTTTAATGATCAATATTCATAAAGCTTCATAACCATGGCAGATTTAAGATATGAACTTCAAGAACACATATGATATTTGAGAGAGAAAGTCAACACCAGAATTCTTAGTCAAACCTTTATTATGTATATCAGATTTTACAAATGAGCTCTCTCTTAGATTTACAAAGACATCACCCTATTTATAGGGTCAAACTTCTAAACATAGTCAAAGTCAAACCTATCTAAGAAAAGTTAAACACGATGACTTTTATAATTATAGAAAATATTCAACTTTCATGTCGAATACTATTTAATACTGATATTCTGTCATAACACTATCTAATGAGACTATTAATCTTCTACTAATGGATAAAGTTTATCTAAGTTATGGATAAGCTATAAATTAAGATAAACTTGAAATCCAGTTGTTGATTTGTCATCTCCAGCTGTCTTTCATGGGATGATAATTCAACCTTATCTTTATACCTTCTTCGTATGCCTCTGTTTGAATTGCTGAAGAAAACTCTAAGTGTCGTTGACCAGAGGACTGATGAAAATGCTCTTTCCATAGCATCTCTGGTTGTTCATCGATCCTCTGGTTGTTCTTCAGACTTAGTCAATTCTGCCTTATTGTCTTCATCGGTCTTCTGGTTCTTCATTCCTTATCGTTCTTCATTACTTTTACACTTGTTAATTATTGGGGCCTAACAATCTCCCCCTAAGTAATGAAAGAACATAAACTAATTTACAAACAGAATTGAAGAACAAAGACTAATCTAAAGAAAAACATCAAATTCCAAATTTCCATTGGATGATGAATTCTTAAAGTACTGGAAACAGAGATTTACAATAAGGCAAAAGTTTTAAAACTCCATTCATGATCTACCTTGAGATATATCCCAGAAGCGCAGGATTAGTCTTGGATAACTGAGGACTGTTGATATCTCATGAATGAGTTGATTCCCATTTTCTCTTGGCACATGAGACCTGCCAAGTCTTACTCTGATAACCTTCTAAAACCACTCAAGTGTATTGGTTGAATACTTGAAGGCTTCAGTTAGTCTGAAGAATTTCTTTACCCCGAACTCATTGTTGAAGACAAATCCACGCTCAGGTTGATTTAAGACAGAGGCAGATCTCTTCTCCTGCAGGCCAAGAAAGTCTTCATTCGGTGGGGTGCAGGAGAGTCTCTCGATACTCAAATCTAGAGCAATTTGAAAATCACTCTTGTCCATCATGATGGGTTCCCTTGGTGGTATCTCTGGACGTCTCCTTACCGACTCCATGTTCTGTATTATTTCATCAACTAGGCTCTGCAAAGGGTGCCTAGATGAAGAGGGAATGTCTGCTTGCACCGTGGTTGGTTCGATTGGGGGGGTGTTTGGGTAGTGGGTTGTGTATCGGTTGGCAATGGAATGGTTTCTTGGGTTGGCTCAGGTTCATCGGGTTGGGTGATGAAAGGTTGTTTATCGCGAGGGGTTCGTGATAGGGTTAATGGTAGGTCTGGTGTTGGTGATGGAGTGAAAGGTGGGTTGGTTTCTGTTGGTGGGGTGGATGGATTTTCATCTGTTGAGGAGCTCAACACGATGGGTTCAAATGTGGTAGCAAGGGGAACATGTACATTAGGTACATCTTCAGAGGGATGATCCTCTGGTTCCTTTGTTTGGGTAGATGGGGATTGTTGTGTTTGGGGTGATGGAGATGGTGGGTTTTGTTGTTGGTGATGGGATGTTGAGGGTGCAGCAGACTCCATTGCTTGTGGAACGGTGGCCTGTTTCTCCCCCTCATAAGGACCGAAACCTTGATCATCGGGGTCTGGATCCTCATGCGTTCGTCTTTTGAGGGGACGGCTTGATGAGAAGGAGGCCTTTGACCTGTTCTTCTTCCAAAGCCATATATGCTCGGCCAAAGTAGGCAACCGATCATTGTTGCACCGGTGTTTCATGGTGCAAAGGAGAGTGTTGGTTCGATCTTTCTATTGTAGTAGACTCTTCCTCAGCGCAATGGTAGGCTTAATCGACCTGGCGGCAAACTTTGCACGTATCTCATTGAACAATGAGATAAGTGCCTTGGACAGAGCCTGAAGGTCGGCTCTGGTGGCAAGATCTGTGCTTGATGTTGGTTGGTGGTGGTGGCACAGAGGTGGTGGCGGATGTTGATGGAGGATGGGGACGGTTGGCGATGAGATTTCTCACCTTATTAGTGAAGGAGGAGAATGCTGCATCGAAGGATGGGCCTGCAGAGGGAGGTGGAGGTGGTGGAGGTTGGGGTATGCTGGCTAGTATGGTGGCTGGGAGTTGGGTTAAGGTGGTTTGGATGTTGGTCATTTGGGTGGTGAGGGAGGTGAGGATTTCATCGATTGATGAAGATGTTTGTGGAAGTGTTGGTTGAGGGAGTTGGGTGAGGATTGTGGTGGGTAGTGCTTTTAGGGTTTGGAAGATGGTGTTTATTTGGGTGGTTATGGTGGCTATAGTCTCATCGGTCGTAGTTGCCTGGGCCGTGAGGGTGGCGATTGAGTGGATGAGGAGTTGGTTTCTTTGGGTGGCAAGGGAGGAGGTGGTGTTGTGGTGTTGGGTTACGGTTTGTTGGAGCATTGGGAAACGGGTGGTATTGTCTCTGGTTTGGTTGGTAAGGGTGGTGAGGGTCTGTTGAAAGGTGCCAAGGGATTGTTGAAGGGTGGAGGTATCGATTAATGGTGGGTTGTCAACAATCCCTTGGATGATGAGTTTTAGGTCTTCCAAGGACCGCTGAACTAAGTCAACAAAGGCTTGGAACTCAGCCTTTGTGACCAGATCTGCTGTGGAGGTAACCCCTGCAGCAACAAATGTTGCAGGTTGAGCCTCTGCTCTTGTGGCGCTTCAATGCCTTGTGAAAACATAGGCCTTGAAGGTCTTCCATCATTTCCTTGATAGCCCTCAAGCGAGGAGCTATCTCCAGATGTTGCGACAACTTCTTCATCCTCCTCGGCTTCAGAGGCCGGGTAAAATAAGTAAGTGTGTTTCCCCTTCGCTAGATCAAGTATCGAAGGGGGTTGTGGTGCACAAAAGGAAGATCGCTCTGAACGATCTTAGGGTTCATCAATGGTAGAAGCAACACATGCTTCTGGGTGTGTGGGTGGTACTATCGAGCCTTGAGGCGATGGGGCTCTTATGTCTTCATCGTCTCTCTGTTGGGAGAGGGGTGATGGGTGTTGTGGTTCCTCGGATAAGTCGTCTCCAGAGGCCCGAAGAATGGCCTCTAGATGGCTGGCTGGGTATGGGATTGGACTGGGTGGTCCTTGTTCAATACCCCTCTGTCCTTGATCGCCAGGGGTAGATGTGGTGGTTGCCCTTTGGGAAGTGGGAGGGGGATTTTTTGAGTAGGGTCGGGGGATGCACGAGGAGTGTCATCATCATCATCATCTTCATCATCCGATGAAGATGCCTCCTGTGCTCCCTCGCTTGTTTCTAGGGACGGCTCTATTCACTCTGGGGTAGCTGCCCTTGGTTCATGGGACAGCAGAGAGCGTTCGTAGGTTCTGCATATCTCAGATGTCTCTGGAATGACACTGAGCATGGCTCTAGAGATGGGTATGTTGGTGGTGTATCATTCCTTCGATAGAGTGCGTCGATGGCCATGCATTTTGAAGATGGGGGTGAATGGTTCTTCGGCCAGGAGATCATGTTTCCTCATCGCATCCCCTATGAATAGAGCGAGGAAACGAGGAAATAGAACGGAGGTAAGGGGCTTGCGGGTCGCCTGGAGCTTGCTTTTCTTGACTACGGCCGTGTGAATCTCATTGTATATGAGAAAAGTGTAGTCAAGAGGGATGTTGAAGAAAAGTACGTACATGATGCTCATGATATTGATGTTGCCTTGGTCCATCGGCCCCAGTTTGCAGGTGAGGGCCCTGTTCAAGATGGAGAAGAACATGTTCCACATTGGCGGTAAACATTGCCTTTTGAAGTCAGAGGCATTGCGTAGGTCACGATTGTAACCTAGCATGTGGATGAACCGTAGGTTTTCGAAGGTGGTGGGTGGCTCGGCATATTGCTCGATCCCGAGTTCTCGACGAGTGGGAATGCATAGTACTCAGGATACTTTTGCCCGCGAGATTTTGAGCGAGCAAATCATGTCGTTTGGGGCGTCAATGTCCCCCATTATCCCATGGCTTTTAGGGTCGAATTCTTAGGTCTGCCAATACTGTTGGACATACTTTAGTGGTACGCCGGTGTCAGTGAGAGTCAGTGTAGGGAGAAGAATGCAGTTCTTGAAGAACTCGATCATGCCGGCAAACTTGTCGTCGAAGAGGGTGTTTTGCAGTTTAATGGCGTGGTTGTTGGGCTTCATTGAGAGGAATACGATGGTGCGGCTGTCGGCGCCGATGGATTGAATGTGGTTGTCGTTGTTATTGGACTCGTGTGATGCGGAGGAAGCCATTGCGTAGAAAGTTGCAGGCAAGTTCGTTTGTCAAAGGCTGTTTGCAGGTTTTAGGAAGCGTAAAGAGTAAATGGAGGTAGAAGAAGGGTATTTATAGGTAGGGAGGAGGTGGAGAGGCGGGGTGCGGGGTGGGGAATATGAACAGGTTTTCTTGATTATTATATTTAAATAATCATGAAAATGGGAGTCGGTTGGGTAAAAGGTGATTTGATTTGGAGATSGTGAGCCGTCTTGAGTGTACGTGCCATTAATGTTGGAGGACACGTGTTAAGGTGCCATTAAACGGTTTATGGGGAACAGGCTGTATATGGTGTCAGGCGCGTGTGAGGATGACGTATGGATTATTTGAAATAAGAAATTATTCCAAATAATATCTCATTAAATGTTAATCCAAAAATAATTCAAATTTAAAATCCCATCTAATTGTAAGATTAATACGAATTACGAAGTTTTGGTCTTC
>NW_020200799.1:117110-119408 GCF_001531365.2 Cynara cardunculus var. scolymus
TTATTTAGCATTTAGGTGTCCAGAGGCTCTGGATAGTAGAACCAGAGGCTCTGGTATGGAAAATGCATACTTATGCAATGGAGATTCATGGTGAATGAATAACTCCCCCTCAAATGATGCACGTGGATAGGATTTGAGTTTTTGAAACTCCCCTTTGAAACAATGACTATATGGATTGAGGTGATCAGAGACTCTGGTCTATACAACCAGAGGCTCTGGTTGTGAATGAAGATGAAAAGATTTATGAAATATGGCTAAGCATGCAAATGGATATGCATATGAATGGGTCTTTGAGACCAGAGGGCTCTGGTTCCAAAGACAATGAATCTAGAGGCTCTGGTCTTTGGAACCAGAGGCTCTGGTTGCAAAGACAATGATTCCAGAGGCTCTGGTCTTTAGAACCAGAGGCTCTGGTTGCAAAGGCGATGAAAAGAAGTATGAAAATGGTTAAGTGCATGAGTGAGAAAAGGGGGGTGGGGGACTCTTTGGGTCCAGAGGGGCTCTGGTTACAAAGAGTATAAATCCAGAGGCTCTGGTGGTTTTAGAGATGATGAATGAAAGGGGAATTAGCGTGCCAAGAATTATTTGGAAACCAGAGGTCTTTGGTTGCAAAGGACTTGGAAACCAGAGGCTCTGGTCTTTAAAACCAGAGGCTCTGGTTACATAGAAGAAATGCGATGGAGTCCAAAAGGGCTCTGGTCTCAAAGGATGAGAATCCAGAGGCTCTGGTCTATAGAACCAGAGGCTCTTGTCTCAAAGAGAGAGAATCCAGAGACTCTAGTCTATAGAACTAGAGGCTCTGGTTGCGAAGGCAATACTTAGTGAATAAAAGCTAAGTATTTGCTTTGGACCAGAGGTATCTGGGTCCAAAGGCGATGAAAAACCGTTAGCTCTAATATTTACTTCATGTAAAAGTATGAAAAAGTATTCTGCAAGTGTTGACAGAAGGGTATCTTCCACAGAAGACATCAGAGGACTAGCAACAGAAGTTGTTTCATCGTGCAAGTAAAGTTCAACAGAACCTCTGATGTCTCTCACAGAGGTTCTGGAAGATAGTCCTCTGACAATAAGATCATACAAGTCTACTACAGCAGAGCCTCTGAGATGGCTCACAGAGGGTCTGCAGATTAATCTTCTGTGAAGATCCTGTTCTACTGTTTTTCAAAGGTTGTTAGCTGCATGTGCTTCTCACGTGACTAGATTTTAATAGACTTTATTTGGACGACTTAGATGATTTCACTTTCTAGATCATGTCAGGAAAGTCGTTAGGGTCTTGTATAAATAGCAGCTTAGGCCTTTGTATTCAGTGCGCTTCCGAATTGTAATCGTCTAAATTTCAATTGAATGAATTGAAAACCTTTGAAGCTATGTAAGCTATGTATTCAATTGAAGTACTTATTGATTATGGCTTCTTGCTATGTATCACTTATAGGCATAACCATGAGATATTGAGAATCTCTTATTTAAGAATATTTATTGCCTTCAAGTGGTGAGATTCAGCATACCCATCTTGCTGACTAGGAATAAAAATCTTTTCTCATCAAGAGCTTTTGTGAAAATGTCAGCAAGTTGAATCTCAGTGGGAACAAAGTACATTTCTATATTACCTTTTTCAACATTGTCTTTCAGAAAATGGTATCTTACATCGATGTGCTTGGTCTTGGAATATTGCACTGGGTTTGCAGAGATTGCTATRGCACTCTTGGAGTCACAGAGGATGGGAATTTTGTCATAATGGAATCCATAGTCCTTACGTTGAGTCCTCATCCAGAGAACTTGTGAACAACAACTAGTAGCAGCAACATATTCTGCTTCTGCTGTAGAGGTTGAGACACAATTTTGTTTTCTGGATGTCCAACTTACCAGCTTGTCCCCCAAGAGTTGACAGCTTCCAGACGTGCTCTTTCTATCAAGCTTGCAACCTGCATGATCTGCATCTGTGTAGGCTATTAGATCAAAGCCAGAGTTCTTTGGATACCAGAGACCCAATGAAGGAGTTCCCTTGAGGTATCTAAAGATCATCTTGACTGCAGAGAGATGAGATTCTTCAGGATTTGATTCATATCTTGCACAAAGACATGTAGCATACATAATGTCTGGTCTTGTTAGCTCCATTATTCCTATCTTGTAAAAGTATAGAAAAAGTATATTGTAAGACTTGACAGAAGGTTAACTCCACAGAAGACAACAGAGGACTAGCGACAGAAGCCGTATGATCGAGCAAGTGAAGAATGGCAGAACCTCTGATGTGTCTCACAGAGGTTCTGGAAAATAGTCCTCTGTCAAAAGAACACGCAA
>NW_020200800.1:0-2624 GCF_001531365.2 Cynara cardunculus var. scolymus
AGAGACTTCTGCTGATAGTAGTCAGCCTTCTTTTTGTAGAAGGCTGCATCTCTAGGACCCCTHTGTGGAGCCTTTGGCCCTTTTGACCAGCAATCTGCAGCAAAGTGGCCTAGCTTGCCACATCTAAAACATCCTTCCTTCGACTCTTCCTTCTTCTGCTCCTCTACCTTCTGCGCGGGCTTCTGCTCCTTCTCACCTGCATCCGATCTACCACCTTCTGTGAAGTTTCTTCTATTGAAACTTTTGTATTCCTTCCTCTCACCACCCTTTCTGTATTCTCTAGTGATCAAGGCCAGAGTTTTCATCATCTCCTTCATCGAGACTTCTTCATCAGAACTCTCCTCACTCTCTGCTATCAAGTTCTTCTTCTTCTTCTTCTCCTTCTCTTCATTATGTGTTCCTTTCCCCTTTCCAGAGCTGCCATCCTCTGCAACYAGAGTAAGTGGACCACCATAGTTCTTTTTTATTTGTAGAACTTGAGGCTCTTGACTTTTAAGAGAGCCAAATATGTCAGCCAGAGTCCACATTTCCAAATCTAAGGTGGCCTTCATGGACATGGTTAGGTGCATCCATTGAACTCCAAGGCTCTTCAAGAACAGAGAGTTGTTGTCCTCTGCCGTTCTCATTACTCCATACCTTTTGCAATTGCTATTTAGGGTGTTTAATCTAGAGTATGTGTCCGACAGGGATTCACCCTCTTTTGCCTTGAAGCTGTGGTATTCGTCAATGCAAATTGCTCGATTGTTCTTGAGTGTTTTCTTACCTCCTTCAATCTGTTTTTCTAATTCTGCCCAAATATCCATGGACAATTGACAGTGATCGATACATTTGAAGATTTCGTGAGGTATTTCCATGATTAACAACCGTTTGCATTTGCTGCTCAAATCAACCAGTATTTTGTCTTCATCACCCAGTTAGCAACTGGTCTTGGCTCGTAATGTTCAGCAATTTCATGGGTTGTGCCAGTAGCAGGAACTCTTGGAATTAAGTTCATTGACACATAAGGAGGATTGTAAAGAAATTCACATATCCTTGGGTGAATTAATTCCAAAAAATTTATCATTTGCACATTCCATTGCGGATACTCCTCACAAATAAGCGTGGGAGGTTTTGATTGAGAACCAGTGCTCATGAATGAGTTATTGGCCAGGTTCGCCATTGAAATTAGAAGGAGAAAAACAGGAATAAGATGAAACTGATTTAATCGAGTGAAACAGGGTAAAATGAAGAAGACTGGTGTTCTATAAAATGCAGATTAATACCAAAAACAGAATTATTCGAATGAGAATTCAATTCTTGCTCTGATACCAATTGTTAGGACCTGCAAATTCAGATTTGGTATTTAATCTCTTACTCTTGATGATCTTTAGGACGATTACAGTGCAGCGGAAACAATGATAAGAACACAATAGAGTAATTAACCAAGAACACACAGATTGATATGAAGAAGATGAACGCAATAGTATAGCTTCAAAGGTTTTTCAATTGATTGAAAATATAGACGATTACAATACTGAAGCACTCAGAATTACAAAGGCCTAAGCTGCTATTTATACTAGTTCCTAACGACCTTTCTGACATGACCTAGACGAGTAAAATCATCCAAGCCGTCCAAATAAAGTCGATTAAAGACCTAGACACATGAGAAGCACGTGCAGCTAACAACCTTTGAAAAACAGCAGAACATGATCTTCACAGAAGACGAATCTGCAGACCCTCTGTGAGCCATCTCAGAGGCTCTGCTGAAGTAGACTTGTAGGTTCTTATTGCCAGAGGACCATTTTCCAGAACCTCTGTGAGAGACATCAGAGGTTCTGTCATTCTTGACTTGTATGATGAAACAGCTTCTGTTGTAGGTCCTCTGTTGTCTTATGTGGAAGATACCCTTCTATCAACACTTGCAGAATACTTTTTCATACTTTTACATTAAGTAAATATTGGAGCTAACATTATCCTTCACAACCAGAGCCTCTGGTTGTATTGACCAGAGCCTCTGGTCACCTCAATCATCATTGTTATTGGTTCTAGGGGGAGTTTTTTTAAAACTCAAAACCAATCTTCATGCATTATTTGAGGGGGAGCTATTCATTCATCATGAATCTCCATTACATATATACGCATTCTCCATACCAGACCCTCTAGTTCTACTATCCAGAGCCTCTGGCCACTTAAATGCTACATGTGTATTGAACCAGAGCCCCTCTGGTTCTACATAATGGATTGTCAATACNCCTCTAGTTCTACTATCCAGAGCCTCTGGCCACTTAAATGCTACATGTGTATTGAACCAGAGCCCCTCTGGTTCTACATAATGGATTGTCAATACTAATCTACATAATGGATTGTCAATACTAATCTAGAGCCTCTGGTTGTATAGACCAGAGCCTCTGGTCACCTCAATCATCATTGTTATTGGTTCTAGGGGGAGTTTTTTTAAAACTCAAAACCAATCTTCATACATTATTTGAGGGGGAGCTATTCATTCATCATGAATCTCCATTACATATATACGCATTCTCCATACCAGAGCCTCTAGTTCTACTATCCAGAGCCTCTGGCCACTTAAATGCTACATGTGTATTGAACCAGAGCCCCTCTGGTTCTACATAATGGATTGTCAATAC
>NW_020200800.1:4324-5896 GCF_001531365.2 Cynara cardunculus var. scolymus
ACCAATTCCTCATTCACAACATCGCAACCCTCACGGCCCAGGTAACTGCGATCGACAAGACCATAGCCTCCATAACCACCCAGATAAACACCATCTTCCAAAATACATGTTCAACAAGAGAACCTCTGGTTCCTCACCCAATGAGTCATGCTAAACAAGAACTCCTCTGGTTCCATGACAAAATCACTTTCATCCATAAACCCATCTTAATTGAAAAACTTTCTAAAGATTATACAAAATTGCAACTTTTGTGACCAAAAACTATACAACATGGGTTTTTAGAATACCAAAACTTCGTTATTAGTATTAATCTTACAATTACATGGAATTTTAAATTTAAATTGTTTTTGGATTAATATTTAACGAGATATGATTTGGAATAATTTCTTATTTCAAATAATCCATACGTCATCCTCACACGTGCCTGACACCATATACAGCCTGTTCCCCACGAACCATTTCAAATTATCCTTCTCTAACACCGCCTTGACACGTGTCCTCCATCATTAATGGCGTACCACTAACCCTCACTGACAATGGCGTACCACTAAAATACGTCCAACAATACTGGCAGACCTGCGAGTACGACCCTGAAAGCCATGGAATAACGAGGGACATTGACGCCCCAAACGACATGATTTGCTCACTCAAGATATCGCAGGCAAAAGTATCTCGAGTTCTGTGCATTACTACCCGTTGAGAACTCATTGAGCAATATGTTGTGCCACCCACCACCTCTGACATCCTCCGGTTCATCCAAATGCTAGGTTACAATCGTGACCTACGCAACGCCACCGACTTCAAAAGGCAATTTTTACCGCCAATGTGGAATCTGTTCTTTTCATATTGAACAGGGCGCTCACCTGCAAACTAGGGTCGATGGATCAGGGCAACATCAACATAATGACAATTATGTATGGGCTGTTCTTCAACATCCCTCTCGACAATGCTTTTCTCATATACAATTAGATCCACACTGCGGTAGTCAAGAAGTGTAAACTCCAAGCCACCGGCAAGCCCTTAACCTCTGTGTTGTTTCCTCGATTCCTATCTCTCTTCATTGGGGATGCGATGAGGAAACATGACCTACATGCCGAAGAACCATTCACTCCCGTCTTCAACATGCATGGCCATCGACCCACTCTCTCGAAGGAAGGATACACCATCAACAGACCAATCTCCAGAGCCATGCTCAGTGTTATCCCAAAGACATCGGAGATCCGAAGAACTTACAAACGCTCTCTGCTGTCCCATGAACCAAGGGCAGCTTCCCCAGAGCGCAAAGAGCCGTTCCCAGAGTCAAACGAGGGAGCACAGGAGCCATCTTCATTGGATGACGAAGATGATGATGATGATGATGGTACTCCACGTGCATCCCTCGGCCCTTCACAAACACATCCCTTTCCCCCTTCCCAAAGGGCAACCCCTCCTCTACCCCTGGCGATCAAGGCCAAAGGGGTATTGAACAAGGATGTTAGCTCTCATTTCATTAAATGTAAAAGTATGGAAAAAGTAATACTGCAAGTGTTGACAGAAGATGATCTGTCACAGAAGACCACAGAGGACCAATAG
>NW_020200800.1:6296-12759 GCF_001531365.2 Cynara cardunculus var. scolymus
TTTGAAGCTCTCTCTTGTGTTCATCAATCTTCATCACCGTGTTCTTATTGAATTTTACTTTGGTTGATTCTTATCTTTTCTGCTGCATCATCACTGTCAAACAGATCATCCAAGTAACTAATTAATATCAAGAAACCGAGTTAATCGATCCTACAAAGGACGACCCAGTCCAATCCCACAAACATCCAGCCATCCAGAGGCCATTCTTCGGGCCTCTGGAGATGATTTACCTAAGGAACCACAACTTCCATCCCCCCTCTCCCAATAGAGAGGCGATAAAGACATAAGAGCCACATCGCCTCATGGCTCGATACTACCACCCACAAACCCAGAAGCATATGTTGCTTCTGCCATTGATGAACCCCAAGATCATTCAGAGCGATCTCCCATTCGTGCACCACAACCCCCTTCGATACTTGATCTAGCGAAGGGGAAACACACTTATTTCTCTTACCCGTCCTCTGAAGCCGAGGAAGAAGAAGAAGTTGACACAACATCTGGAGATAGCTCCTCACTTGAGGGCTATCAAGGACGTGATGGAAGTCCTTCAAGGCCTATATTTTCACAAGTCATTGACGGCGCCTCAGGAGCAGAGGCTCAACATGCAGCATCCGTTGGTGTAGGGGTTACCCCCATGGCAGAACTGGTCACAAAGGATGAGTTGCAACCCTTTGTTGACTTATTTCAGTGATTCTTGGAAGACCTAAAACTCATCATCCAAGGGATTGTTGAAAACCCACCATCCATCGATCCCACCACCCCTTCAACAATCCCTTGGCACCCTTCAACTGACCCTTACCACCCTTGCCACCCAAACCCGAGACAATACAACCCATCTCCAGATGCTGCAACAAACCGTCACCCAACACCACAACACCACCTCCTCCCTTGCCACCCAAAGAGACCAATTCCTCATTCACAACATCGCAACCCTCACGGCCCAGGTAACTGCGATCGACRAGACCATAGCCTCCATAACCACCCAGATAAACACCATCATATCCCAACTCCCTCAACCAACCCCACCGCAAACAACTTCATCAATCGATGAAATCCTAGCCTCCCTCACCAACCAAATGACCACCATACAAAACACCCTAACCCAACTCCCAGCCATAATAATAGCCTACATACCCCACCCTCCACCACCTCCACCTCCCTCTACAGTCCCATCCTTCGATGCAGCCTTCTCCTCCTTTACTGCAGAGGTGAGGAATCTTATCGCCAAACTTCCCAATCCTCCATCGACATCAACCACCACCTCCATGCCACCACCAGCTACATCATCAAGCACAAATTTTTCCACCAGAGCTGATCTCAGGGCTCTATCCAAGGCACTTATCTCATCGTTCAATAAGATAAGTGCATAGTTTGCTGGCAGATTGGTTGAGCCTACCAATGCGCTGAAGAAGAGTCTTCTGCAATAGCAAGATCGAACAAACTCTCTTATTCGCTCTATGGAACAACGATGCAACAAGGATCGAGTGCGTACATTGGCCGATCACATACGGCTGTAGAAGAAAAACAGGACCAGGGCCTCCTGCTCATCAAGTCGCCCCCTCAAACGACGAAGGCATGAGGATCCAGACCCCGATGATTAAGGTATTGGTCCTCATAAGGGGGAAAATCAGGCCACCGCTTCACAACCAATGGAATCCGCTGCACCCTCAATATCCCATCACCAAACACAAAACCCACCATCACCACCACCCCAAACACAACAATCTCCATCAACCCAAGCAAGGGAACTAGAGGCTCAGCCTTCTGAAGATGTACACAATGTACATATTCCCCTTGCTACCACACCTGAACCCATCATGTTGAGTTCCTCAACCGATAAAATCCATCCACCCCACCAACAAAAACCAACCCACCTTTTACACCATCACCAACACCAAACCTACCATTAACCCCATCAGCAACCCCTCGCAATACACAACCTTTCATCACCCATCCTGATGAACCTGAACCACCCCAAAATGAGCCAACCCAAGAAACCATCCCATTGCCAACCGATACACAACCCATAACCCAAACTCAACCCCCAATCGAACCAACCACGGTGTAAGCGGACATTCCCTCTTCATCAAGGTACCCTCTGCAGAGCCTAGTCGATGAAATAATTGAGAACATAGAGTCGCTAAGGAGACATCCAGAGATACCACCAAGGGAACCCATTATAATGGAGAATATCCATCAGTACCTATACCACGATCGCGATGAAGGCTTGTCTCTCAATCCTCCAGTTCTATCACCAGAACCCATGGACCTCCTATACCATAGGTTTGTTAGACAGACTACCCAACCACCACAAGCTGTCTTCTGAAACGATTGGATAAGGATGGTAATGGACATAAATATGAGGACCTTCGCCAATAGAGCTATAAGATATATCGAGTACACGGTGGAGAGAGCCCATGGTCAGGTCAGCGTCTTCAACGATAATGAATTGATCAATCTCAATCCCTACAACTTGATCGACCTTTATGCATTCACAGCTCAGTGACAGGATCAAGGAATAAGATTTGGGATGGCAAACAGAGTGATTGTGAAGACAATGGAGACCTTGGTGAAGCATCAATCCAAGAGTGATTTTCAGATTGCTCTTCACTTGGGTACCGAAAGACTATCCTACACTCCACCTAATGAAGACTTTCCTGGCCTGCAGGAGAAGAGGTATGCTTCTGTCTTAACTCAACCCGAGCTTGGACTTGTCTTCAAGAATGAGTTCGGGGTAAAGAAATTTTTTAGACTAACTAAAGCATTCAAGTATTCAACTGATACACTTAAGTGGTTTCAGAAAGTCATCAAAGAGAGACTGGGCAGAACTCACGTGCCAAGAGTAGATGGGAATCAACTCATTCATGAGATATCAACAGTCCTCAGTTATCGAAGACTGCTTCTGCGCTTCTGGGAAATATCTCAAGGTAGATCATGAATAGAGTTTTAAATTTTTTTTCCTTAATATGAAATGTCTTTGCTTCCAGTAATGTAAGAATTCATCATTCAATGAAAATTTGGAATTTGATGCTCTTCTTTAGATTAGTCTCTGTTTTTCAATATTGTTCATAGATTAGTATATGTTTGTTCTTTCATTACTTAGGGGGAGATTGTTAGACCCCATAATTAACAAGTGTAAAAGTAATGAAGAATAATAAGTGATGAAGAACCAGAAGACCGATGAAGACGTTACGGCAGAATTGACCAAGTCTAAAGAGCAACTAGAGGGTCGATGAACAACCAGAAATGCGATGGAAAGAGCATCTTCATCACCTTTCTAGACAACAACACTTAGAGTTTTCTTCAGTAAATCAACCAGAAGCATACGATGAAAATATGAAGATAAGGTTGAAACATCATCACATGAAAGACAGCTGGAGGTGACAAATTGACAGCTGGATTTCAAGTTTATCTCGATTTATAGCTTATCCATAGTTTAGATAAACTTTATCCGTTAGTAGAAGATTAGCTAAATAGTCTCAGTAGATAGTTATCTTCTAATTAGCCTTCTAGTATAAATAGGTGATTAGGCCTATTGTAATCAATGTCGCTTTTACATTTTCATATTGAATAAAGTGAAATTATTGGCACTCAAGATTGTTCTTTGAATGTTCATACATTGTTCTTGAGTATTCATCATTTTGTTCATTAAAACACTATAATTTGGTTATTCTTAACTTGATTATAAGTGTTATTGAGAGATCTGGGATCAACATAAACCGAGTAACTCGATGAGCGATAAATGCTCAATTCGAACAACACAACCGATAAAGTCTCTAATCTTATCCGGATAAGAGTTTATCGAATAGCCTTTTGTTTGGATTAGTCTAAATCGGACACCACCTTGTTCGGATATAACTTATATCGAACAAAGTGTTGTCCAAATTGGACTATATCGGTCAAACTCTTATTCTTTTAAACTCTAAATCTTTCAAAAAATTAGATATTGTAACATTACCTGTAAGAAAAAATTAAACAGTTAGTACATACAAATATGTTTACTCCCCCTCAGAAGATGAATCAGAAAAACAAGAACAAAATTCAACACTCCCCCTTAAATATAGATTCTACTATCAAAAGATTTTTTAAATCACAGTAAAAAATTGAAATACTGATTTGTATTAAGAAATACAACTATTTTGAAAAATTGTATTTGACTTAAACACAGTTCAATAAATTGAATTGTTTTTAAGAAAAATTCAAATTTTCAAATTTAACATTCCTAACTTAGATACAAGAAAGCTGAAGCGTTTTTCATCAAAAGCTTTCATAAATAAGTTAGCTAGTTGAAATTCTGTATTGACAAAATATAATTCAATAGTTCTTTTTTCAACGTGATCTTTAATAAAGTGATACCGGATATCTATATGTTTGGTCTTAGTGTGTTGAACAGGATAACAAGATATAGGCATAGCACTTTTCGAATCACAATAAATGGGAATTTTATTAAAATGAAAACTGTAATCTCTGAGCTGTGTCTGGATCCAAAGTACTTGAGAACAACAGCTAGCAGCAACTACGTATTCTGCTTCAGCAATAGAAATGGATACACAGTTTTGCTTCTTGGAAGCCCAACTTACGAGTTTGTCTCCCATAAACTGTAGATGACCCGACGTACTCTTCCTATCCAACATACACCCTGCGTAATCTGCATCTGAGTATACTGTTAGTTCAAAGCTACTACCCTTTGGATACCAGAGTCCAAGACTGGAAGTCCCTTTCATATAACGAAAAATACGCTTAACGACACTTAAATGGGATTACTTTGGATTAGCTTGATATATGGCACAAAGATGTGTTGAAAACATAATATCCGGTCTACAGGACATTAAATACATTAAAGAACCAATCATGCCTCTATATGTTTTATGATCTACAGCTTTTCCAGATGGATCAACATGTATTCTTGTACCATGAGCCATAGGTGTTTTACTAGATGAACAATTTTCCAAATTAAATTTCTTTAGGATATCAAAAATATACTTTGTTTAACAGATAAAAATTCCTGAAGATAATTGTTTGACTTGAAGTCCTAAAAAGAAGTTCATCTCACCTATCATACTCATTTTGAAACGAGAAACCATTAAGGCAAAGAACTGGTTACACAATTAAAGGATTTGTCAGACAAAGGATTTATCAGACTACTTCACCATGGGGGGCTCCAATTTTGTTTGTGAAAAAGAAAGATGGCACTATGCTTATGTGTATTGATTACCGGAGTTGAACAAATTGACCATAAAGAACAAATATCCATTGCCTAGGATTCATGATTTGTTTGATCAATTAGTAGGAGCCTGTTACTTCTCAAAGATTGATTTGCGATCAGGATACCACCAGTTGAAAGTCAAAGAAAGTGATATAGCAAAAACAGCGTTTCGAACCAGGTACGGGCACCATGAATTTCTGGTTATGCCATTCAGTTTGACTAACGCACCTGCAGTTTTTATGGATCTAATGAATCGAATATGTAAAGAATACCTCGATAAATTTGTCATTGTATTTATCGATGATATTCTTATATATTCCAAAACCCAAGAAGAACATGCAAAACATCTTCGATTGATCCTTGAGCTTTTGAAAAGAGAAAAGTTGTATGCTAAATTATCAAAGTGTGAATTTTGGCTAAAAGAAGTCCAGTTTTTGGGGCATGTTATATCTAAGGATGGAGTAAAGGTAGATCCAGCAAAGATAGAAGCCGTTTGAAAATAGGAGGCACCGAAATCACCATCTGAAATTCGAAGTTTCTTGAGATTGGCGGGCTATTACCGCAAGTTTATTCAAGATTTCTCTAAAATTGCCGTGCCTTTGACAAAGTTAATGCGAAAAAATGTTAAATTTCAGTGGGATGAAGAACAGCAGAAAGCCTTTCAATTATTAAAAGATCATCTTTGCAGTGCCCCGATACGATCTTTACCCGATGGAACTGAAGATTTCATGGTATATAGTGATGCATCAAAGTTGGGTTTARGCTGTGTCTTGAKGCAAAGAGGGAAAGTTATATCATATGCATCTCGACAATTGAAAGATCATGAAAAACACTATCCAACTCACGACATGGAATTGGTGGCTGTGGTTTTTGCTTTCAAGATTTGGAGGCATTACCTATTGGGAACGAAGTGTAAAATTTATACATATCACAAAAGTCTACATCATTTGTTCAACCAGAAGAATCTGAATATGAGACAGCAACGATGGATTGAATTAGTCAGTGACTACGACTGTGAAATTTTGTATCACCCAGGAAAGGCTAACGTTGTAGCCGATGCTATGAGCCGTAAAGAGATAAGTGGAACTATCAAGGCAGTGGGGATGAAAATAAGCTTAAACCCAGATTTGCATAAGAAAATACAAGAATGCCAAGCAGAAGCTGTCAAAGAGGAGAATAAGAAATCAGAAAAAGTGGGTAAGACAATTTCCATCATGGAACCGAATGGAGAAGGAATATTATGTTTCCAAGGTCGGA
>NW_020200800.1:17505-18752 GCF_001531365.2 Cynara cardunculus var. scolymus
GAAAGAGATGTAATGGCGGTGTGACCGCGAGAGAGAGATGTAATGGCGGTGTAACCGCGAGAGAGATGTAATGGCGGTGTAACCGCGAGAGAGATAAAAATGGCGGTGTAACCGCGAGAGAGATGTAATGGCGGTGTAACCGCGAGGAACATAAAATATGCTTATGTTTCAGAACAGGTTTGATTTTAAACTGATTGTTTGGAATGTATAATATTTGTATGAGATGTATACACTCACTAGACCTTTTTGGTCTAACGCTCATTTGTTGGACTAACCTGTTTTGCAGGTCAGCGTACTTTGCAAGATAAAGGCAAGGGAAAAGTTTAAACGTTGATAATAGTTTGGTCGTATATGTATTAAWGATACATTTTTGTTAGTCCATGTTTTGTAATAATATTGTTTTAAGTATTTATGAGTATTATGATGTGAATTTTATGTATATGGGATGTAAGGGTTGTTACTGTTGGTATCAGAGCCTTAGTTTAAGGGATCTGAGTATTTGCGAAATACTTAGACTTAAACTAGAGGTATGGGAAGTTATGATAATAAGTTTCACTGGGTCTATGAACATGAGAATATGTTATAGCTGAACCTATTATGAGAGAGATAGATTATATATAATTGATATAATCTGAGTTATGAGTAAACATGAGGATAAATGTGTTATTATGTTGTGATTATGAGAATAATCATGTGTGTTTAAATGTGACAGAAAAGATTACATACTGAGAAATGGTAGATAATCCCAATCAATCGGGAAGGACCTCAACTGGTTATGGAAGAGGTCGGGGAAGAAGAAATGTTACACAAGGAGAGGATCCAGAAAATGTAATAGAAACACGAAGTCGTAGCAGAGGACGAGGAAGAGGTAGAGGTACTAGACAGGAACAAGAATTATCGGCCCAAGAAAGTTCAATGTCTGGCCGTGGTCGAGGAAGAGCAAGGGGTGGACATAATGTTTCTGACCCCGAGTATATTACTCAAGATATGTTGGCAGTAGAGCTGGGAAAGTTTGAGGAAAGTTTGGTAAGTTTGTTAAGGCGTACAAACCAAACTAATCCAAATGTGGTAAGAAATTTCGATCAGGAGGAAGCTGGAGCTAGTACACCTGTAATTGGTACATCTGTACCCCTTACTTCGTCCTCAGTAAAAAAGGGAGGAGATATCAAGATGTTTCTTGCTTGTAAACCTCCTAAGTTTTCTAGTGAGCGTGATCCTGTTAAAGCTATGTGTTGGCTTAAGGAGAT
>NW_020200800.1:20627-39972 GCF_001531365.2 Cynara cardunculus var. scolymus
TGATGATATTCTGATATATTCTCGAACGGAAGAAGAACATGCACATCATTTGAGATTACTTCTGGAATTGTTAAAACAAGAGAAATTGTATGCCAAGATGTCAAAAAGTGAATTTTGGCTATGAGAAGTTCAGTTTCTGGGGCATATCATCTCAGAAAAAGGGATTAAAGTGGACCCAATCAAGATTGAAGCTATTGAAAAGTGGGAAGTTCCAAAGACTCCAACTGAAGTCCGAAGTTTTCTTGGATTGGCTGGGTATTATCGTAAGTTTATACAAGATTTCTCTCGTGTTGCTACTCCATTAACAAAACTAACCAAGAAGAATGTGAAATATGAGTGGGATGAAGCACAAGCTCGGGACTTTCAGATTTTAAAAGATAAGCTATGCAGTACACCAATACTATCTTTACCAGATGGAATGGAGGATTTTGTGGTATATAGTGACGCGTCAAAGATGGGTTTGGGTTGTCTACTAATGCAACGTGGAAAGGTAAAACTTATGTTTCCAGACAGTTAAAAGAGCATGAAAGACAGTATCCTACTCATGATATGGAGTTAGCAACAATAGTGTTTGCTTTAAAGATATGGAGACATTATTTGTATGGAACGAAGTGCCAAATCTTCACAGATCATAAGAGCTTGCAACATCTGTTCCATTAGAAGGATTTGAATATGCGTTAGAGAAGATGGTTAGAATTAGTGAGTGATTATGATTGTGAAATTTTGTATCATCCAGGAAAGGCAAACGTGGTGGCTGATGCGTTAAGTCGACAAGAGAAAAGTGGAACTATCAAAGCTACAGCTTTACGAGTTGATTTATTACCCAGTATTCAAGAAGAGTTACGAGAATTTCAACATGAGGCAATGAAGGAGGATAAGATTAAACAAGAAGGATTGGGTGGATTAGTATCTGATTTGGTGAGAAATGATAAAGAATCTTGGAAGTTCCAGAACAGAATTTGGGTACCATGTTATGGTGATCTCAGAAAGCGTATTTTGGATGAGGCTCATCAGTCACGTTTTGCAATACATCCAGGTACAAATAAAATGTACCGGATTTGAAGCAACATAGGTGCCCAGGTATGAAGAAAGATATTGCTAAACATGTTGAACAATGCCTGACATGTCTCCAAGTAAAGATTGATGTTAGCTCTCATTCCTTGAATGTAAAAGTATAGAAAAAGTAAAACAACAAGTATTGACAGAAGCTGATCTGTCACAGAAGACCACAGAGGACAATCAACAGAAAAACCTCAATCGTACAAGATTCAAGTGACAGAACCTCTGTCATCCATCACAGAGGTTCTGGAAATCTGTCCTCTGCAAAGACCTTGCTACAAGTTAAAGACGACAGAACCTCTGTCGTGTCTCACAGAGGTTCTGGAAGATTTCCTCTGCGTGCTACAAAGTTTCATCCAGCAGAGCCTCTGTGTAGATTATCTTTAGCATGTTTTACTTAGGTTTATTACTTGCTCGTGACTTTCACGTGATCTTGTCTGTAATCTGTATTAGATGAACGACTTAGATTTTATTGCTTTAGGTCGTGTCAGAAAATGGTTACTTGCCTGTATAAATAGCAGCGTAGGCCTTTGTATTTAGTGTGCTTCCAGTATTGTAATTGTCAATATTTTCATCAATTGAAAATCATTTGAAGCTTTTCTCTTTGTGTTATTCAAGTGTTCTTCATCGTGTTCATACCAATTGCCGCTTGTTTGATTATAATACTTTCCGCTGCTCACTCACTGTCAATCCAATCAATCAAGTAAGTATTCAATACCAAGAACTGAGTTCTACGATCCTAACAATTGAACACCAGCGTCCTTATGGTAAGTTACAATCTTTAGAAATTCCGATTTGGAAGTGGGATCATATTACTATGGATTTCATAATCAAATTGCCGAGAACATCGAAAGGGTATGATGCAATATGGGTGATAGTAGATCGGTTGTCTAAATCTGCACACTTCTTACCGATGAAAGAGTCGTATTCGATGGAAAATTTGGCGAAGTTATACATTGATGAGATAGTGACACGACATGGTGTTCCTTTATAGATTGTTTCTGATAGAGATAGTCGTTTCACTTCTAAGTTTTGGAAGAGCTTTCAAATAGAAATGGGTTCACAAATTAAGCTAAGTACAACTTATCATCCACAGACCGATGGACAGAGTGAGCGAACTATCCAAACCTTAGAAGATATGTTGAGATCCTGTATTATTGATTTTGGAGGATCGTGGGATAGTCATTTGACTTTGGTTGAATTTGCATACAACAATAGCTACCACTAAAGTATTCAGGCAGCACCTTTTGAGGTTTTGTATGGACGAAAATGTAGAACTCCTTTGTGCTGGAATGAAATAGGTGAAAAACAGTTAGCTGGGCCTGAGTTAGTTCAGCAAACTGCGGATAAAATTGAAGTAATACGAGAACGAATGACAGCGGCACAAGATAGACAAAGAACTTATGCAGATAAACGTCGGAAGCCGATTGAATTTCAAATAGGTGATAAAGTAATGTTGAAAGTATCACCTTGGAAAGGAATAGTACGTTTTGGAAAGAGAGGGAAGTTAAGTCCAAGATATGTTGGACCATTCCCTATTATTGAAAGAGTTGGGGAAGTGGCCTATAAGTTAGAACTTTCTTTAGAATTAAGTGGAATTCATGACACGTTTCATGTGTTAAATTTGAGGAAGTGTCTAATAAGTCCAGATGTGGCAGTACCATTACCTGAGATTAAGGTAGATGAAAAGTTATGTTTTGAAGAAACCCCTGAACAAATTACTGACTATAAGGTGAAGAAATTACGAAACAAAGAGATTGGATTAGTAAAGGTTCAGTGGCGTTATCATAAGGGACCAGATGCCACCTGGGAATCAGAATCGGAAATGAGGATGAAATATCCTTATATGTTTAATGGAATTCCGAGACGGAATTCTTTTAAGGAGGGAATGTTGTAATATTCAGGTTTTAATCTTTTTGATTTAAATAAATAAATATATGTATATATATATATATGTGTGTGTGTGTGTGTGTAGTATTTTGGAGGAGTGGAAAGACGGCTAAAGGCACCGCCTACATATTCCTTTACTTCTATAAATAGGAATTTTGATTTTATGAAGGGTATTACTGATACACCATATTTAGAAAGCTCTCTTTTGCATTTCATACGGATACAAGAGGAGAATTCAAAAGCCTGGAAATTCAAGTTATAAGGTGAGTGTATTAAGAGCTTTGGATATGAATTACTTACATACAGTTTGATAAGCATTTGGAATTGGTTATTATGAATTTTGTTGTATTTTATGAGAATTCTTGTTTAAACCGTTCAAAGTGTTGTCCGGATTGAAATCCGGACAATTAAACCGCTTGTGCCTTGACCGGATATTCATCTAAACCGGCCAAGAGGTGACCGGATATTCATCTAAACCGGCCAAGAGGTGACCGGATATCATCTAAACCGGCCAAGAGGTGATCGGTTTATTTCTAAACCGCTCGAGTGTTATGCGGTGTATTGACCGGATTACTTTAAACCGGTCAATGGTTGGGCCATGTATTGTCCGGTTTATCTTTAAACCGGTTAACAATGAAAGTGAAGTATTGTCTGGATTTCTAATCTGGACAAAGATATTAAATTATTTCGAAGTGTTTTGACCAGACTTGTTATCCGGACAAGATTGACCGGATTTCAAGTCCGGATAAAAAGAAGGAATGTTTCTGAAATATTTTTGAGATGAAATGGCGGTGTAACCGCGAGAGAGATGTAATGGCGGTGTAACCGCGAGAGAGATGTAATGACGGTGTAACCGCGAGAGAGAGATGTAATGGCGGTGTAACCGCGAGAGAGAGATGTAATGGCGGTGTAACTGCGAGAGAGATGTAATGGCGGTGTAACCACGAGAGAGATAAAAATGGCGGTGTAACCGCGAGAGAGATGTAATGGCGGTGTAACCGCGAGGAACATAAAATATGCTTATGTTTCAGAACAGGTTTGATTCTAAACTGATTGTTTGGAATGTATAATATTTGTATGAGATGTATACACTCAATAGAACTTTTTGGTCTAACGCTCAGTTGTTGGACTAACCTGTTTTGCAGGTCAGCGTACTTTGCAAGATAAAGGCAAGGGAAAAGTTTAAACGTTGATAATAGTTTGGTCGTATATGTATTAAAGATACATTTTTGTTAGTCCATGTTTTGTAATAATATTGTTTTCAGTATTTATGAGTATTATGATGTGAATTTTATGTATATGGGATGTAAGGGTTGTTACAATTGTTAGATACAACGAACTTATGAGACACAAACGAATCAGCTTTATTAACCCAAATTTGTTTAACGTTCGAACAATTATTGGGTGATCCAATGACATATCCTTGATAAAACTGATTTGAAGAACGAGACTTGTTCTTAGAAATAGTTGATTTAGGACTGCTAGAATAACTGTTAGATTTAACACTAGAACAGTCATAAAAGCTGGTTTTACACTATGATTGAGAACCAGTTGGGCTTTTAGCACATGAAAAGTCTTTTACTTTCTTTAATAACTGGTCTCTTTCATCAGCAACTAAATCGTACTTCTTTTTAAGTTCATTTCTCATGTTCAATTCAGTTACAAGTTCTGTCTCTATAAATATACCTTCTAATTCCTTCTTCAGCTTATCAAACATTTTTCTTTCTTTCTCAAACTTCTTTCTTTCTTCATCTGAACTTCCCTTATCATTTTCGAAAGCAATATCAAGCCATTTCTTCTTCTCTGTAAGCTCTTTGGCAATTGCAGCATTTTTCTTGGAAGTGTTTTTCATTTCAAGAGCAAACACTCTCTTCTCTTTATCTAGTGTTTTCTTCTTATGTTCAGCACTATCAAGCAATTCCAAATTTTTTCTCAGACATTCTTCTTTTAACTCTTTCTTTTCTTTATCAACATTGGCTTGTTCCAAGATGATAAGTTGTTCAAAAGCGAAAATTTGCTTTAAAAGCATTTTGGCATTTAGCTCCAAAGAGTTAATCTTGTTTTCAAAAGATATTCGTTCAGTAGCAAATCTTTTCTCAACTTCTATCATTTTCTCCTTCTCTTTCTCCAAAACTTTCCTTTCAACAAATTAAACTCTCTTCAGCTTCTATAACCTTATCTTTCTCCATTTCCAATAATTTTCTTTTATCAATCAATTCACTCTCAGATTTACTAAGTTTCTCAGTTAGTTCATCAACCTCTTTATTTTTATTCCCTTGAGAATTTCTTTCAGCATTCAGTTTAAAGTCAACTTTACGAAGTTTATTGACTAAATCTCATTTTATCTTCTTAGAACTCCTTATTTCATCATCTAATTCTTTCCTTTCAGCATCCAAGGTTTTCTCAAGTTTGCTAACCTTATGCAGGAAATCATTTTCAATACGTTCACTTCTTTCTTTATATTCATGTTTTAAATATTTAAATAGTTCCTCATTTGCATGATTTTCATAGAACATATTCACATATTTATCTTTATAACTCTGTAGATTTTTCTCCAATTCATAGATCTGTGACATTATGTCATTTCTGAGTTTCAGGTTAGCACCTTATTTTAGGTCTTATATTTAGAATTATATTTTACTAGGATCTAACTATGATGATTAGAGTTCATCTGGCTTAATTCCCAAGTTTAGTTCAGAAGATCACGCCTCGGCGGGTAGTTGATGAAGTTAACTTGCGCAATGCCAAAAATTTTAGAAATCCTTCAAATAAAATAAAGTTGATATTATAAACTTTTAAATACAAAAGTCCCGTTTAAATGTTCAAATGATTTTATCAAAAGGTGGAGTTTTGAAATTAAAAAGTGTCATTATTAGTAAATTATTTGGTGGGTTTTAAATCTAAGTGGGCTTATTCTTATTTATGAAAAATAAAAGTTTTATTTGGGTTTGGGCCTTTAGAGGTCCGCCCATTTCCTTCTTTAAAAATCCTCGTATAAATACCACACTCTCTTTGAAAAACTCTCATTTTCCAATTATCGTCAGCTTAAAATCTTTCATCTCTCTAATCTCTCTCTAAAATCAACCACCCTCCAGCCGATTCCATCATCAAGCAAGCCTTTAGGAATTCCGACAATCTTGAAGATCCTCAAGAAAATAAGAAAAAGGTATGATACTAGTTATCTTACTTTTGCAAAACAGTAAAAGTCATCATCTTTCTTCTCCTACATCTCGATCTTGCAACTTAAATTTCTGGAAAGTAAGAGGGGGGAGATTATGCGTCAAAGACATGAAAATGTCTTCAAATGGACGATAATCTATGATCCATGTTCTCAGATCTTTACTAAAGTAGGGGATAATCTTTTGCATGTGGAGTTTATTCATGAAAGACATATTTCGGATTATGATAGAGTCTTGCATGCATCTTTAATCCATCCTGTCTTCTTCAAAAACTCAATAGAATCGGGAAATATTCTTTCTGGAGATTATACTTATTTTGCTAACTTGAAAATGGTGTTAAGATTCTTGAAAAATATTGAGTTTAGACCCCAAAAGACTGTCACTCGAAGAATGTGCAATCTGTTTTGGGGGTTGTGTAACTCAAGATTGTAGGGTATTAATGAGAGACTTAAACCCACTCAAATTTCTTGGTATTTGAAAAATGTCGGCTTAGCTCATGATTTGGAATGATGTAAAAAGTGGGAATAAAAAAATTGACTTTTGGAAGGTTCCTACTTTTAGTGATTGGCGAAACCCAAAAATATCTGGAACAAAATTTATAATCTGTCCAAAAATCAGCTTTTGAGTAAAGGATTTTGATTTCCTTTAATATATGAATTTTGGACTGTTCTTAGATTAAATAAAAAAAATATCAACTTTATTTCACAAAATCTGATGGCATTACATAGGATGCAACTTGACTTTATCTTTATCAATAACCCATAGGTGAACTAAATACTGGAAGTTGGTCTGTTTAGGAAAGTAGGGCGGACGTGAGTGCTTCAGTCATCATCTCATTGGATATTCATCATCCAACCTGTGAGTTCTCACGACCCCACTTTTAATGCTTTGTTTATTTTATTGGGGGAAAAGCATGAGATTAAGCAAACTATGCATGTTTATTTATTTAAACCATTGGACTAAAGAACTGTTTAGTCAAGCTCTGTTTGAAACCATTGGACTAAAGAACTGTTTAGTCAAGCTCGGTTTGAAACCATTGGACTAAAGAACTGTTTAGTCAAGCTCCGTTTGAAACCATCGGACTAAAGAACTGTTTAGTCAAATTTATTATGTCATGAAATATTGATTGTTGCGCTTTGAAATAAATGTTAAATTAATGTGATTGGGAGTATGTTTCCAAATAAAGTCCCCGTCCGTAAACGCTACTTGTTAACTTGGGCATGTTCCCGGGCCGTGGTATTGTGGATAGCCGCTATTGTGTTGACAGTCCCACCCAAAGAGGGGTGCACATTACCTATGGTTTCTTGGTCTAATCATGTGGAATTTGGACTACCGCTGAATTAGTACTACTACGAACTGTGGGACCTAAGTAAGTGTACGGGCTACTTATGGTCGTTCGTAGAATAATGGGGCACGTTGGTCAGGTAAGGCTCAGTAGCGTCCCAAGTTTATACATCGTGGTAGATTTACATTTATTTAGTGCAAAAAGTTTATGTATAAGTTTGCAAATAAATGGTTTATGCATTATAAAGTTTTATGCATGTGAAAACCCGTGAGCTCACCAACTCTTTGTAGTTCACTCGTTTTATGTTTCATGCTTTTCAGGTAATAAGTAAGAATGGATGTATTTTGGGAGMATACTTTTGRCARGAMYGATTAAGTTCGCAATGGAAGTTTCGTAAAAGATGTATTTATCAAAATTTTGGTTATGATGCTAAACTCGATTTATTTTTGTAAAATTTGAAAGGTGTTATTTATTAACTGTTTGCTGTGACTCGCTTACCTGTTACATCTCGTGTTTCCGTTTTAGTGGGGTGTGACAATATCTTTTCTTTCAATTCCCTATTCTCCTTTTCAAGATAAATTGCCATTTCAGAAATCAAAATTGATCAAAAGAATCTAATGCGGTGAAATCAGTTAAAGAAATCAAAATCAAGTAAGCTCAAAAAAATACCAGAAAAACTCAAAAACTGTTGAGAAATCAGAAAATCAGCGAAAACAATCAAAAATTGTTGAGAATGGTTAAAAACTATTAAAAACAGTCAAAAAATAGTTAAAACTGATTAAAAACAGTTTACGCGACACAAAATAGTTCAAAAATTCTCAAAACAGTTCAAAAACAGATCAAAATCAGATAAAATTCTCAAAACAATTCAAAAACAAATCAAAATCAGTTAAGATCAGTTAAAAAAAACCTTAGAAAAACAGTGATTTGGTGAAAAACAAATAAAACTTGAAAACTAAATGAAATGTGATCCAAAATAAAAACAAAATATTGATCAGTACCGAACCTTACTGTTCCTCCAAAAGATTCAACATAATTAGCTAACAGCTTTTTTCTACCAATCTTGTGCTTAGAACATTCTGAGTCTAACAACCACACGTGGCGGTTTACCTGGACAGTGAATCAATTGGGTTTAGATACCCATTTTAGAATGGGTCATTTCAGATTAGTCTTTGTTGGTGGTATACTATAAGTACCAAACTAACTCTCTTTGAAATTGATTTTCTTTGACAAAGCAGATAAAGCAGAATGCATAATATGATAAGGTTTAAAAGAAGCAGAAGACGTACACATTTCATCCCATCGACAAGGAGAACAATTGATTTTGGTTTTGTTAATATCAAACAATTCATTGACTGAATATATATTTACTGTTTTATTCAATGCTAGTTATTTAACAAAGAATTAGCAAAACTTTTCTTCTTATGTTGATTTGATGATATATCTACATCTTTCACTATCCACACCTTCTTAAACTTCAATGCATTATCTGAAACAGGAGAAATAAAATCCTTAGTTTTGAATGAACGATGAATCTTTTGTTTCTTAATCTTTTAAGTAGGCTTCTTCTGTTTCTTCGAATTCTTTTTAGTTTTATTCTTTTTATAATACCAATTCTCATAAACAGGTTTTTATTAAAACTCTTTTTGAAATCTGAAGCTCTTTCAGAATTCACAATTTTTTGATTTTTAACTATAAAATCCTCATTACTGGGTAGTTCTTTCGAGAAATGAAACTGAGAAATCTCTTCGTCCAAAAAAATATCTGAACTCAAGATGTCAGAAAAATTTATTTCTTCATTTAAAACTTTTAAGTCTTTTGATTCAGAAATGTCACTTAAAGATTTTGAACACGAAAAATATTCAAACTCAGCTTGTTCCGTTTTGACTTTAGAATTTTCTAAATTTTCAATTTTATTTAGAAATTCTTTATTTTGTTTATTAAATGAAAGCCTTTCTTCATTTAAAATTTTCTCTAACTGAACCACTTGTTTTTCCAAAATTAAAGTTGGTGTATGAAGTTTTGGTTCAGCAGGTTTAGAATCAAGCTCTGCTTGAGAATAAATATGGAAATAATCTGTTGAAAGTGCATAGTCTAGTGTTTTATAACTTTCATTTAATTTTGTATAGTCAAATGGAACTTGCATTTTGTCCTTTCTTTTTTCGGATAAAATCTTCTTGTTCTTCGACTTCGTCAGAAGATTTTGTAAATTTTATTTGAAACTCGGGACCACAGTCAAGATATTCAAATTTGTTTAAGGTTGGGGTAAAATATAGGGATTTTTCTAAATGATTTGGATTTTCATACCCTAAACCTTCCCAAGAATTAAAAAATCTTGTTTCAGATGGTTTGTTTAGAAAAATAGTTTAATCAGTTTGCCCTCTCTTATATAACTTCTCTTCTTGAGCTTTCAGTTTTTCATTTAAATATTTGATTTGTAATCAAGCTTACTGATTTTAACAATTAAATCTTCATTCAACAACTCTAAAGATTTATATTTTTCCTTTAAATCGGATAATTCAGATTTTAAGATGTTGGATTTTTCATGAAAATATTTTGATTCAGATAATAAAGATTGTGCCCATTCAAAATTTTCAACATTTTCATCAAAAAGTTTGATGTATTTTTCTTTTTGCGTTTCTAGATCTTTTTGAAGATTGTTAGCACGCTGTTTTTCAGATTTTAATTGTTGCTAAAAACTTCGAAGTTTGAACATCATCTTTTGCATCTGATGCATGCATGAATTTTCCAATACCTCATCATTTGGCTCAGCACTCTCCTCCTCATATTTGTCAGAAGAGTCTGTTTCAATTTTAGCCATTAGACATATGTGAGCCACAGCTTCTGACTCCTCATCCTCATCAGTTATATTCAGCTAGTGGTCATCTTCAGCCATTAGCACCTTTCCCGTATCTCTTTGTTTTGACAGGAGAAATTTATTCTTGTAATAGTTGGTATTTCTTGAAACCGGCTTTCTGCAGTTAACCGCAAATGTTCCAATTTGCCACAGTTGTAGCATTTGGTATTCTCATCTACCACTACTTTAACAAACTTTTTCTTTTCTTTTGTCTTATTCTCATACTTCTTCTCATACCTCCTTTCTTCATATTTCTTCTTTTCGCCAAACTTATCCTTAAAATCATATTTAGAGCCCGAAGAAAATCTCTGATTGTTTGAATGCGGTTTCTTTTGAAATTTCTTCTGAAAGGCTTTTGTTAGCATTACCATGGCCTATTTGATTTCTTTCATTTCTGAGTCAGAGTAAGAACTATCACTACTTTCACTGGATGATTCGCTTGTCTGAATGACCTCTTTAACTTGCTTGCCAGACATATTCTTGTTATTTTTCTCAAACACAAAGGCCAAAGGATCAGCAACTTCCTTTTCCTTTTTCTTCTTCAGATCTTTGACTTCTAAGACATCTTCCTCATTTTGTTTCAAAGTTTCATAAACCTCATGTATGTCAATGTCAGACAAAGATTTATTAAATATGATATTGTTTGCATAAGGTTTCCACTCTGGTTGCAGATTACTGAAGAATTTAACATTGATCTCAATTATTGTCTTAGAAATGCCATTCTTTGCCAGCTCATTCAACAGTCTGGTCAATCTTTCATATACATCATCAAGACACTCTCCATCTCTGGCTTTAAACTCTTCAAATGCTGTAATGCAATTAGTGATCTTTAACTGAGTTCCAACTTTGGAACCCATCATCATTTTCTCGATTTGTTTCCACATACTATGACCAGAAGCTTTATAGCTATCAATACTAGTATAGATGTCATTTGTAAGCGCCTGCATCATATATGATTTTCATAGAACATCAGCATGTGCTCTTTCCTTCTCTTCAGCAGTATATCTAGATTTTTCTTTGATGACTCTTTGAGCCGGTCTGTTCTCTGCAGAAATAACAGGAGTTTTTCTCCAAAACACAGCTGGTCCTTCCATTAACGATTCCATAATCAACTCTCCATATTTCATACGCTCGATGAAATTCAAAAATCTGTCTCTCCATTGGTTGTAATCTCCTCTAAAGAGAACAGGTGGCTTGGTATCAGTACCAATTGCTATCGCTTCTTTTGAACTCATTTTATCTGATTAAATTGATATTGGATCTCTGCAGTTCAAAAATTGATTTGAAAGATTAAAATTCAGTAATATCTCAAAAATTTGCACCCAAGAAATTTTCAACCATTCAACACTTAGAAAAAATTTCAATTCTTAGCCTTATCTGAATTAGAAGTCCGGACAAGTTTATACGGATTAGAAGTCCAGACAACTAAGATTGTCAAAAATTAGCAATTCGCACAGGTTATCCGGAATAGATATCCAGACAAAACACTAAGCTAGATTCACACACAATTCACAATACGATCAATTCACAAGGAGTCATCAAAAGTCAACAACCAAATCCGATCAATTCAATTTTATACGATTTAGAACATTCAAACAATAATCCAATTAATAATCAAGGTCAACTTCACAAATTGCTTGGGAAAGTCAAAGTCAAAATCCACCCAAAGAGAAAGTCAAAGTCACAATCCGTTCACAGATTAAATCGCACACAAATTCACAAATCGATTAACAATGACTTGGTCAAAGTTTCAATATTAAATCGAACACAGATTCATGCGGATCAAGACTAAATCGCAGATAGAATTAAACAGATTAACACTAAATCGCACAATGTTCTTAGCTGATAAAATCTAAATCGCTCACAGTCTATTCGGATTATGAATAAATCGCAAAAGTTCACAAAACACACAAACCACAAATCGCACAATGAGCTATGAGGATTATTCTAAACTGAACAATGAAGTATACAAATTAACAAACACAATTTTTTATGAACTTTTCACCAAAAATGGATCAAAACCCGAAAAAATTATGAATTTTCTAAGAGCAGTAGGTTTTCGAAAAATCCAAAATTCTTCAAAAATTGCTCCAAAACTTGATCAAATTGTAAAAATTTGTGAATTAAAGATGTTCAGATCATCATCGCGAACTTAGTAATCAAGATTTTAACACCTAAATCACAATTTTAATGAGATTCGAGTAGAAAAAATCGATATTCTGCCAAGAACACGAAGAACAATTCAAGAACTCAGGCGATGAATAGTAAAAAAATTCCAGATTTTGTGTGTAAATCCTCGAAAATCGTGCAAATCCTTCAATCAAATTGCTGCTTCTAGCTCTGATACCAATTGTAATTCCCAAATATCATAGAAATCAGATTATCTTCTCTAGAATATGATCAAAAGTAGAAAGAGAATTTCACCAAGTTTGTGATATTATATCTTGAAAGTGATTACAAAATGTGATTAGCTCAACTACTAATTACAACGCTAATCTGCCTATTTATACTAAGAAAGCATTAAAGACTAAATATTACAAAACAAGAGAAATCTACTTGAATACAACATTAAAGTACAGCATTGAACCCAACATGTATACATGATATCGTATGCATGAGAAGAGCATGCATGTGGAGGCTGCTTTAGCAGCTTTTCTAAAAAGAGAAAGTATATAAGGAAGATGAGACCTCCATTCACCTTTTTTTCTTGCCAATTTGAAAACTTGAGAGGGATTTGAGGAAGTGTTGACCGGATTACTTGCTGATTGAATTTTTAAAGTTGGCTTCAAAAGAATTTCATAAGGTGAGTGGTTAAATGTCTTTTAAAAGTATATTGATTTGTATATTGATTTGAGTTGTGAATAATTACCCGGACTTGGCTTTAAATCGGACAAGTGATGTCCGGATTATGTTGTAAGTCGGACACGAGTTGTCCGATTTAGTCTTAAACCGATCATAGAGTTGACCGAATTAACGACGGTAAGTTTTTGAAATATATAAATTGGACAAAGGTATTGAACGGAGAAGTAGGAATATGATCAAGGCTGCCCGATTTGATTCAAATCCAAATGATGTAATGTTCAGTTTAGATGTAAACCGCACAAAGCTTGATCGGGTTAATTCTAAGTCTGTCCGGACTTGTGTTGTCCGGATTGATACATCTGTTAAGACTTGACCGGAGATGATGGTCGGCCAAGTCTATGTTGACCAAATTTCAAGGTTGAACGAATTAGTAATTTGACTAAATGTATTTGATCAAATAAATCATCATTTTAATATTCTTTTATGGTGATAAAGAATGAGAATTTTGATAAAAACGATTTTTGAACTGATGATATTTCATTAGGACATTTACAACTTCGGTCTGTTCTAATTGGAAATATTTTGTAAAAGATTTGATGAGGATATAAGGGTGGCATATCAAGGAAAAGTGTACCATGGGATAAGGGTGCGATATTAAGGAGAGGTGTACCATGGGATAAGGGTGGCATATCAAAGAGGGGTGTACCTTTGGATATAAGGGTGGCATTTGTATGTGTGAATTGTGAAATAACTCTTAATATTATATCCTTTAAGATTACTATGATTTTGAGTCTTTATTCTTTGTGATTTAAAGATTTAGGATCAGCGTTCTTATTGGAAATCGTAGTCTGGATGTTATTGAGAAGATGGTAACAGGTTTTTGGCCTGAAGCTTTGAATAAACCTTGTTTCTAATTAAAAAGTTTTAAAAGTGGCATTATGTGAAACCTGGTTGGTTCAAACCTATTTGGTTTGGTTATGTTATTTATAAGGCCGAGTAATTGGCCTTGGGAATTGGTAAGGTATTGATATCATGAACTATACGTTCACATATTGTTATATATGAAAAGATGATTTTAAATAAAGTTTTGGTGATCTTCACCCTGCAAATGATATAGAAAAAGGGATCTCACTAGACCTTCCGGTGTAACCCTCATTTTGTGGTTTTAAATATGTATTGAAGGAAGTGCCGAAGGTAAAGAGAAGAGGAAAATGTGATATTTTCTTGTGTGCATATCTGTATGAAGATTTGTCTATAATGCATATAGTTCTTGGTAGAAGAATGATGATTAGTACAAGAAATGTATTTTGAATTTTTGGACCATGTATTCTGTATAGTATATTCTTGTACTATGGGACCTGATGGGTGTATAAACATGTATTTCTTGTGAATGAAGTATGTGTTACATGCAATATGTGGTATGGGGTGTTACATCAGACACCGGAGGCTACTCTTCTTCAAGCCCTTACTATGACCATGCTTGAAGAAATGATGGCGATTCAGATAAGAACTATGGCTCACTTCTTTGACTATCGTCCCAATGTCAAAGAGGGGGAGAAAGAGTTGAATGCTGGAGTTGCTGCTACAAATATTGGAGCTGATGTTGTCACTGCTAAAGCTCCTAGTGCTGTCATCCTAACAACTACTGAAGCTGAAGCTCCTAGAGCAACAACTAATGAAGAGGATGTTAATGAAAATCCAACTTCCCATGAAGCTCCTGAAGCTGAGGATGTTGATGTCGTTTGAGCTAGTGCTGAAGCTCGTGACGAAGACCTTCCAATCACCTCTGCAGCTAATGCTGGTGATATGGAAGATGATGATGATGAAGACGGTGATTCCCCCAACCTTCTTGACGCTGGTATAGATCTTGGTGATGATGATGATGAAGACGACAATGATGATTGTTGGTCCCGAGAGGGTCTACAAGAAGAGAAACAGTTTGTAGAAGGGGGGGATGAATACAAACACAATATTTTTAAATTTAAAGTATATATTGATAAAGAAGATCAATACAAATTTTAAAAGAAGGTAGTAAAAACCTATCTAAACAATCTTTAGATACACATTAAGTCTTAGCAAATAGAAGAAAAGAAATGTTGTAGAGAAGATTCTTTACTTAAGCTAGAAAATGCTTGAAGTAAGAATTACGGTTAGAGAGTAAGTTGCGCGCACTCTGCATGGAGAAGAAACACTTCTATTTATACCAGTGCATTAAATGGACATTTAATGCAATATGGTAGGGTTAGAGTGCATGTCAAGCCTTAAGAGGAAGACTTATTATTTGCTACAGTGAATAGTACAAAAAGCACTATTCACGAGCAGACATCCTTACCTAAAGTTGGTGGACAATAGAGTCGACTAGYYRGYTCYGTACCGTACCAACTTTCATAAGGGTATGGGTTTTGTCCTTTGTGTGCATAAGGACAAGACAACAACAATCGTGCTAAGCAAGCTTTCTTTGATCGCTGAATGCTGGAATGACCTGAAGGTCTCATCATCATTCGCTGAAGCTTGAGAAGTCTTCATACATATATAGGCAGACTTGTAATCACTGAATACCACTTCAGATCATGTACTCGTTAGTCTCTAATATTCAGTTTCAGTCTTCGACGTTTGCTGAAGGTTTTTTTGGTGTGAGTGTTATCTTCTTGAATATTGTTGTCTCTGATAGAATTACAATGCAAGTTCTTCAGCGTTCACTGAACATACTCAGTGAAGATCGCTGGAACTGAAAAGATAGAAACATAAATACAACGTATAAGTGAAAAAGGATTACCATCAAATTACTGAGAGAGAGGATCAACAATCTCCCCCTATTTGATGATAACAAGATAACATAAAGAAGGTTATCTTATCAAATAATAGTAAGAAAAAGTTACATATAAAATACATGTCCCTTTTAACTATTTTGGGATCTTTTTCAGTTAGCCAGTCTCAGCTTGAAAATTTTCATAAGTTATATCTAAGAAAATTGCAAATACAGAAACTGAAACTGAAAGCTTATTCACTGACTTATAGATTGTCAGCGAATGTGAAAAGTAACATCAGAACTCATAGACTTGTGTCCCTATTACTTTTTTCAGGGATCTTTTTCAGTGAAGTACATDRAATAYTCATTWTATTAATCATAGRAAATATTACAAGTATTACAGTACATGTCTAGAACTTACAGAATATAAGTACAATCACTGAAAGTAGACATAGTACATGAAGTTACAAGGAAAAGTGGATTGTTGTTACCAAGAGAAACTATTCTAGAGCTCTTAGATCTATGTACCCAGGTACATTTTCACCAAGTTTTCTTCGACGTAGGAATTCCCTTCGTATCTTCAGATCTACGACTTTTCCAGGCATGCTATCATCTATCCACAGCAAAAGATAAACCAAATGATCCATTGGACATAGATGTAGCTCTGACATTCTCTGAAATCCGACTTCACCTTCATATTCAAGGAATATAACTCCTAACTCAGGTTTAAAATGCACAGAGTTGCGTGTATAGGGACCCTTATCTGGCAAGTCAAGATTCAGCATAGAAATGTCTGTACTCTTATGACCCTTCAGAACTTCATCTAAGGAGAACCTTGTTTCATGTTCGTTCCTTAGGAATGGTCCATCATTAGGATCAGAGAGCTTGAGTTTCTTCTTCCCACGCTTCTTCAGAGTTGGCCTGTTAGGGACCTTGACATACCTGGACATCCTTTTGATAAGCTCGCTGATGGTGTCCTCGATAAGTGTCTTGTGTCTCGACTTGGATTGCTGAATGGCTTGTCTGATCTCCATCCATTCGCTGWATCCATAGCGGCCTAGGTTGGAAGGATACTCAGTAACGGCATCAAGATTGTCCCTGGTGATGAGCATTGAGACCAGCGTTCCACCGTCTTTAGAACGTCCGCTGATGCTGACGCTGATAATCGGGCGGGGACTGATTCTTTTTTTCAGCTTGGCTTCGCTCCATCGCTTGTCCTTTTCCACCAGCTTCAGGTTTTTCTCATGCTCAGCTTCTGCAATCGAAAGAAGTTTAGCCTAGGCTTGGACAGCGTTCACCGTTTTCTTGGACTTTTTCTTGGGAAGGACTTTTTCTTGGGAAGGACTTTTTCAACAAGTGACTTGGCCAGCTTCAAGTTGTCTTCAGTCTGCTTCTTTTGAAGCTCTAGCTCTTCTTTAGCCCTTAATTCCTCGAGTCTTTCAGCTTCAGATAAGAAGTCGAACTCACCACCACTAGAGGTACGAAGAGGGATTTTTACACTAGTCTGGTCGAGTGACTCCTTCAGCTGAGACACATGCTGGTCGGTAGGAGCACAAGAAATGGGTTGATCAGGTACTCGCTCCAGTCGACCGTAGGTGGTTGATGGAATATGAAGTGGATAATTTCAAGTAATCACTACCTGAGAGGTAGAGTCTTCAAACAAAGGTTGTTAAGGGATATTGCACAATACCTTCAAGTTTCCTTCTTCACCGATCGCCTTGCCTTTCGACTTGGGGTCCTGGTTCCCTGATTGAGTCGGTTCACCTTGGGGTACTGGCTAGAGTTGTCGTTGCCTCACGCGTCTCATGGAGCTGGGCACGATCACTGGCAGAGAAAGAAGAAGGGATCACTTGAGCTGGTTGACGAACAACATCCAGGATCTGTTGAAGAAGGCCAGTCTGCTGATCAGCAATAGCCTGAGCATCGTCAGCCCTGCTATGAAGAACAACAATGGCATCGGTGTTGGCTTGAACAACTTCTTGGAGAGTCTAGAGATGACTCTGAACTTCTTGAACGTCTGCCTGGATGGAAAGGAAGTTCACATCAAGATCACCTTGGCGGGGCATCTCTTGGTGGACTTCCTTGATCCTGCAGAGGACTGTATCATTGGCTGGAAGGAGAATTTTGATGTCTGATGCCATATCATAAGCATCATCGATCTCTTCATCTCCTCCATCATCTTTCTCTCTTTCTCCTCCATCATCTTTCTCTCTTTCTTCCTCTTCCACTTCCTGAGCATCAGACTGATGCATCGAGGAAGGACTTGAAAAAGAAGAAGTGTGAGCAGAAGGCTCAAGGTTAGAAGAAAAGAAAGGATACGAAGATGGAATACCTGAGGGGCCATCAGTGACATCAAAAGGATTGTCACTAACGTGAGCAAAGATGTCCTCGAGAGGATGGACATCGGTATGCAGAGAAGCATCGAGAGGAGTAACATCAGGTCCAGTGGTGCGTGTCTCTGTATCATGAAGAATTGTCGTTGATACATCATCGACATGTGTAAAGACCAAGGAAGGAGGAGATGAGAAAATGGTCGAGAACAGACGTGGGTGTTCAGCGGTGGCGGCGCTGATATTCACACTTTCAATGATTTGGGTCACTGAAGTGGTTGGTGAAGGTACCAATGATACGACAGTGATGGGAAAAATCACTGAAGAGCTAGGAAGGTGAGTAGAAGACGCCTCGGGGATAAGGCTAGTTTCAATAACTGAAGCCTTTTGAGAGGCCCCAGCTAGTGACGTGGCTGTCCCCTATTTGGACTTCTTGGCTCTCTGAGGAGAACCAAGAGTTGGTTGAGAGGGTCATTTTGAAGGGGTTTTGGTAGCTTAGCTAGACGCGGGGGGGGGGGGGGTGTTTCCCTTGTCATGGCCACCTGAGGAGAAGAGGTAGTGACGGACACGAGGGAAGATAGTGCCACATCACTGTCCCTCAGGTTATGATCCATAATCCTGGATCCAAGCTGAAAAACCGAAAGGTTCCTTCTTCGGGGTAAAGATCTTTAAAGGTCTTGGTAAACACCATCGAAAGAAACCTGGTGTAAGGTACCACCTTTTCTCGCTGGCGCTTGTTCAGCTTGAGCACCAGGTTATCGAAAATGATTGCAGCATAATTTTTATTGCGACGCTGAATCACAGATATGCCTATGATCAAGGCGATCCTAGAGGCCTGGTCCTGACCTCCAATTTTTCACCCATGCACTAGATGAAATGAGAAAACAGGTATTGTGTTAAACCCCATAATTCATAAAGTGAAAAAGTAATGAAAAACAATAAGTGATGAAGAACCAGAAGACCGATGGAGACATCAAGGCAGAATTGACTAAGTCTGGAGCACAACCAGAGGACAGATGGACGACCAAGGATGCGATGGAAAGAGCATCTTCATCGAACCTCTGGTCAACTACACTTAGAGTATTTTCCAGCAATTCATCCATAAGCGTGCAATAAGGACTTAAAGATAAGGATGATCCATCATACCATGAATGACAGCTGGAGATGACAAGTCAACAGCTAGATTTCGAGTTT
>NW_020200800.1:44072-45085 GCF_001531365.2 Cynara cardunculus var. scolymus
GTCAGAAACCTCCTGCACCAAGCCCTTGTACATGATTCATATAGACCTCTGTGGGCCTATATCAACCCAAAGTCTCTCTGGAAAGAAGTATATGCTAGTATTGGTMGATRAATMCTCCMGATACACTTGGGTTGAATTTGTAAAGAAGAAATCAGACGTTCCAGACCTACTCATTAGAGTGATGAAAAGGCTTGAAGTCCTTCTACAACAAAAACTAGTGAGGTTAGAAGCGACAATGGAACTGAATTCAAAAATGCTAAAATTGATGACTATCTCTTCAGTGAAGGCATTACACAAAACTTCTCTTCCACAAGAACTCCACAACAAAATGGAGTGGTAGAGCGAAGGAACCGAACCTTAGTGGAAGCAGCAAGTTCCATGCTTGCTTCATCGGAGTTACCCATCACATTTTGGGCTGAAGCTATTTCAACTGCGTGCTTCACCCAAAATCGATCACTCATTAACAAGAGACACCAGAAGACACCTTATGAGCTCATCAACCACAAAAGACCAAATGTCAAATATTTTCATAGCTTTGGGTGCAAATGCTTTGTACTCAACGATAGAGAATATCTTGGCAAGTTTGACAAGAAAGCTGATGAAGGAATCTTTCTGCGCTACTCTAAAACCGCCAAAGCCTACAGAGTCTACATCAAAAGGACAAAGATCATCATCGAAAGCATCGATGTGTCCTTTAATGATTCCACAACAATGACTTCTGGACACAATAGTTCAGAACTCGGACTTCAAAGAAGAGCATCTGATTCATCACTTAGCAAACCCAATGAATCGGAGCTAGCTCAATTATTTGAAGACATCTTCGAGGAAGAAGTAATCTCTGGAAATGTGCCTACTGCAAAATCTAACTCTAGAATCGATGAAGATCATGAAGTCTCCAATGCTAAAGGTACAACTCTTACAGAAACTCATGTTACTTCACCATCTACTTCTTTTGTGTCTTCAAATCACGATCAAGATCCAGAATCTAACTCTGGAGATGATCTCGTCCAGGG
>NW_020200800.1:46565-52904 GCF_001531365.2 Cynara cardunculus var. scolymus
TTTCACAAAAGCTCTTGATGATAAAATATTTTTATTCCTAGTCAGCAAGATGGGTATGCTGAATCTCACCACTTAAAGTCACTCATTAGCTTATAACCATAGATCTTCAATATCTCATGGTTATGCCTATAAGTGATATATAAAATTTTAGCCAGAAACTCCAAGTATCCTAAACCAGCGCCTCTGGTCCTAAAGACCAGAGCCTCTGGCTATTTAGATTTACTTCAAACAATTTTTGGCAAACAATCTAAATCACCTTTGGAACCAGAACCCCTCTAGTCCAAAGCAAATACTTAGTAATTTCTACCAAGTATTCTCTTACTCACCAGATCCTCTAGAATCCAATTCTTTGAGTCTACATCCTCTTGTGTCTCAACTTGGACTTTAAGCATTCATTCATTTCATCTCCTCATTTTTCTTTATCCTTTGGACTCAGAGCCCCTCTGGTCCAAGGCATATACTTAGTTTTCATACACTAAGTATTCCCTTCCCACCCAGAGCCTCTGGTTCCAAAGACCAGAGCATTAGGTTTCCAATTCCTTTGAAACCAGCGCTATCAAGTTCCCATCTATGACTTGGTATAAACCACATCCCTTCTATACCATACCAGAGCCTCTGGTTCTAAGGACCAGAGCCTCTAGATTTATACTCTTTGTAACCAGAGCCCCTCTGGTCCCAAAGAGTTTCCCTCTTCTCCCTACATATGGACTTAACCATATTCTTTCATATTTCATTCCTTTGCTTTCATAACTAGAGCCTCTGGATTCGCAATCTTTGGAACCAGAGCTCCTCTGATCTCAAAGGTTCATCCATCATATTCTTTCACATACACTTCACCATTTTTAATTACCCATTTTCTTTGCTTCACAACCAGAGCCTCTGGCTTTGTTCTCTTTGGAACCAGAGCTCCTTTGGTCTCAAAGACCCTTTCTACACTTCCACTTAGCCACCTTTCATACATTCATCATTCTTCACAACCAGAGCCTCTGGTTGTATAGACCAGAGCCTCTGGTACCCCTAATTCTTCATTATTATTTGTTTGAGGGGGAGTCTTTGAAAACTTCAAAATCCTTACTCATGGATCATTTGAGGGGGAGCACCAATTTCATCTTCACACTTTTTTTTTGCATTTTCCATCCAGAGCCTCTGGTTCTACTATCTAGAGTCTCTGGCCACCTAAATGCTACATATGTATTTAACCTGAGCTCCTCTGGTTCTATATAATGGATTAACAATGCTTACCTAGAGCCTCTGGTTTGTTATCCAAGGCCTTTATATCATGCAATCCAACATTACATCCATGAACTCCTTCATTGATGTTAAACCAGAGCTCCTCTGGTTCCATAACTATAATTTTTATACAAAAACTCATCTTAATTGAAAATCATTTTCAAGATTATACAAAATTGCAACCTTTGTGACTAAAAACTATACAACATCGGTTTTTAGAAGACCAAAACTTCGTAATTAGTATTAATCTTACAATTAGATGAGATTTTAAATTCAAATTATTTTTGGGATACGTACGCATCAAGATATTATTTGGAATAACTTTTTATTTCAAATAATTCATAACGTCATCATACCACGCGCCTGACAACACATACAGCCTGTTCCCCATACACCCTTTCAACTTTCCCCCTCCCTATCCCCGCCTTGACATGTGTCATCTAACATTAATGGCATGTACAATCAAGACGGCTCACGTTCTTCAAATCAAATCATCTATACCCAAAACCGCCAAAACTTTTCATGATTATTGTACTTTAATAATCAAGAAACCGTTTCTCGAAGATTGATCAGTGAAATATAGGGACAAACAGTTTCCCTTCCACCCCCCACCCCCACCCCACTCCCTCACCATATTCCCTCCTATAAATACCTTTCTTCCTCACCCATCTTCTCTTTACGCTTCCATAAACATGCATCTATATTTTGACGACCCAAACCTGCAACTTCCTCAACAATGTCCTCCTCCGCCTCCCACAAATCGAACAACAATGACAGCATAGTCCAATCCACCGGCGCCGACAACCGCGCTATCGTCCTCCTACCCATGAAGCCAAACAACCACTCCATCGAACTCTGAAACACACTGTTTGACGAACGATTTGCAGTTATGATCGAGTTTTTCAAGAACTGCATTCTTCTTCCCGCCCTCACTCTTGTTGACACCGGCGTACCCATAAAGTACGTCTAGCAATATTGGTAAACGTGTGAGTTTGACCCAGAATGCCACAGAATAATGGGGGACATGGATGCACCTAATGATATGATATGCTCACTCAAAATATCGCAGGCTAAGGTTTCTCGGGTTCTGTGCATTCCCACTCGATGGGAACTTGGAATTGAACAATATGTGAACCACCAACCACCAACGACATCCTCCGCTTCATGAAGATGCTAGGTTACAATCATGACCTACGCAACGTATCGGACTTCAAACTCCAATTCCTCCTGCCGATGTGGAATATGTTCTTCTCCATCCTTAACAGAGCTCTCACATGCAAACTGGACACCTTGGACAAAGGGAACATCAACATCATGACTCTCATGTATGGGTTGTTCTTCAACCTGAATCTCGACTACGCCTTCCTGATCTACAACGAGATTCATGCGGCAGTGGTCAAGAAATGTAAACTCCAAGCCGCTAGCAAGCCTCTCTCTGTGGTTCTCTTCCCTCGCTTCCTCGCCCTCTTCATTGGGGACGCAATGAGGAAGCATGGTCTACCAGCTGAGGAGCCCTTCACCCCCGTCTACAAGATGATGGACATCGCCCAACCTTCTCGAAGGAGGGTTACAGCATCAACCGTCCACTCTCCAGGGCTATGCTCAATGTCATTCCATCGACATCTGAGATACGCCAGGCCTATGAACGCTCTATGCTGTCCCAGGAACCGAGGGCAGTTACCCCTGAGTGATTAGAACCGTCCCCCGAACCAAGCGAGGGAGCACATGAGACATCTTCATCGAATGATGAAGATGATGATGATTCTACTCATCGTGCCTCCCCTGGCCCTACTCATACAATTCCTCCCCCCTCTACCCAAAGGCCAACCACATCATCTACCCCTGGCGATCAAAGCCACAGGGGTATTGAACAAGGACAACCCAGTCCACTCCCAACCCCATCCAGCCATCCAGAGGCCATTCTTCGGGCCTCTGGAGATGTATCAGCCGAGGAACCACATTTTTCATCACCCCTCTCTCAACAGAGAGGTGATGAAGATATAAGAGCCCCTTCGCTTTAGAGCTCGACACATCCCACCACACATAGAGAAGCATGTGTTGCTTCTGATATTGATCCCCAAGATCATACTGAGTGATCTTCCCTCCATGCACATCCCCCTTCGATATTTGATCTATCGAAGGGGACACACATTCGCTTCACTTACCCGGCCTCTAAAGCCGAGGAAGAGGAAGCAGAAGTCACAACATCACGAGATAGCTCCTCTCTTGAGGGCTATCAAGGATGTGATGGAAGTCCTTCTAGGCCTACCTTCTCACAAGGCCAAGAAGGTGCCTCCGGGGCAGAGGCCCAACCTGCAGCATCTGTTGCTGCAGGGGTTACCCCACATGCAGACCTCGTCACAAAGGCTGAGTTCCAAGCCTTTGTCGATATAGTGATGCGGTCCTTGGAAGACCTTAAACTCATCACACAAGGAATTGTTGATAACCAACCCTCCATCGATAACTCTGACCTCCAACAATCCCTTGCAATCCTGCAACACCACCTCTCTCAAATTGAAAACCAAACCCAAGCCAATACCACCCGCCTTCAAATGCTCCAACAAACCATCACCCAACATCACAACACCATATCCTCCCTTGCCACCCAACGACACCAAATCCTCATCCAATCCATTATCACCCTTACGGCCCAGGCAATTGAGGCCGATGAGAACCTCACATACATCATCTCCCAACTTCAAACCATCCTTTAAACCATTAACTCCCTACCCACAACCATCATTTCCCAAATTCCTCATCAAGCCCCACCTCAATCCACCTCATCCATTGATGCTACCCTTGCCAACCTCACCAATCAAATCGCCTCCATCCAAACCACCCTCACCCAACTACCCGCCACTATCCTAGCCCAAATCCCCCAGCCTACTCATCCACCCCAACCTCCCTCTGCAGGTCCATCGTTTGATGAAGCCTTCTCCTCATTCACCGCAGAGGTGAGAGACCTCATCACCAATCTTCCCATCCCTCCATATACATCTACCAACACCTCCATACCACCACAAGCCTCATCCTTCTCCATCGAGTTTGCAACCAGAGCTAACCTACGGGCTCTGTCCAAGGCGCTAGTCTCATCTTTCAATGAGATTAGTGCCAAATTCGTTCATCGGGCCATCCATCCAACAAGGGTTCTCTCCCAGAACCTGGCCGATGAACAACAGCGCACCACCTCTCTCCTCCAAACAATGGAGGCAAGTGGAAGACAAGCTACCCTGAAGGCGTATCTTGCGTCCTTTAGGAAGGACAAAAAGAAGAAGAGGAGCAAAGCCTCTCGCTTCAGTAGCCGCCAACACAAAAGGCCAAGGCATGAAGACCAAGACCCCGATGATCAAGGTCTTGGACCTCATGAGGGGGAGACAGAGGCTGCGGCTGCACATAATACAGAATCCGATGCACCACCATCACCATCACCACAAACTCAACCACCACCCTCAACCGAAGGAACCCAAGCAAGGGAACCAGAGGCTCTGCCCTCTGAAGATGTACAATATGTACATGTTCCCTTTGCTGCAACCCCATAACCCATCGTGTTGAGTTCCTCAACCGATGAAGAGCCAATAACCCCACCAACGGAAATAAACCAACCTTCATCACCCACACCAAACTTACCTTTAACCCCTTCTTCAACCCCTCACACCATAGAACCCTTCACGTTATCCATACAACCAGAACCAACAATAATCCAACCTTCATCACCCCAACAACCACAAACCCAAACAGAATACCATGCACCAGAAACCACGCAAGCTGAAACCAATGAACCACAACCAACCCAAGCTGAACCAACTAAACAAGAAACCATACTCTCACCAACTCATACACAACCCTCAACCCAATCACCCGTGGTGCATGCGGATACTCCCTCTTCATCAAGGCAATCTCCTTAGAGCCTGGTAGATGAGATTATACAAAGCATGGAGTCGATACGGAGACGTCCTGAATTCCCACCCAGGGAACCAATTATGATGGAAAACATCCATCAATACCTATACGAAGATCACGATGAAAGTTTGACCATCAACCCTCCGATCTTATCACCTGAGTCCATGGACCTCTAACACCATAGATTCATTAGACAGACCACACAAGCACCTCAGGCTGTGTTCTCGAATGATGGGATAAGGAGGGTCATAGATCTGAAAGTAAGGACATTTGCCAACCGAGCCATTTGATACATCGAGTTCACTATGGAGAGAGCACATTGGCAAGTTAGTGTGTTTAACGAAAATGACCTCATTAATCTCAATCCATATGACTTGATTGAATTATATGCATACACAGCTTAAAGGCAGGACCACGACATCAGGTATGGAATGGCAAACTGAGCGGTAGTAAAAACAATGGAAACCCTGGTGAACCATAGAGCCAAGAGTGATTTTAAAATTGCTCTTCGGCTAGGCATTGAAAGACTATCCTGTGCTCCACCAAACGAAGATTTCCAAGGCCTGCAGAAGAAAAGGTCTGCCTCAATCCTAACTCAACCCGAACTTGGACTTGTTTACAAGAATGAGTTCGGGGTTAAAAAATTCTTTAGACTAACTGAGGCCTTCAAGTATTCATTGGATACACTTGAATGGTTTAAGAAATTCATTAGAGAAAGACTGGGTAAAAACCACGTGCCAAGAGAAGAAGGGAGTCGGCTCATTCATGTGATATCGACAGTCATCGGCTATCGAAGACTGCTCATGCGCTTCAATGAAATATATCAAGGTAGCTCATGATGAGTTGTATTTTTTTGTTTTATCTTGATGTCTTTTGATTCCAGTATTGTAAGAATTTCATCATCCAATGAAAATTTGGAATTTGATGTTTTTCTATTAGATTAGTCTATGTTCTTCACGGTTGTTTCTAGATTAGTTTATGTTTGTAATTTCATTACTTAGGGGGAGATTGTTAAACCCCATAATTCATAAAGTGAAAAAGTAATGAAAAGCAATAAGTGATGAAGAACCAGAAGACCGATGGAGACATCAAGGCAGAAGTAACTAAGTCTGGCGCACAACCAGAGGACAGATGGACGACCAAGGATGCGATGGAAAGAGCATCTTCATCGAACCTCTGGTCAACTACACTTAGAGTATTTTCCAGCAA
>NW_020200800.1:53189-73013 GCF_001531365.2 Cynara cardunculus var. scolymus
TGAGTGTTCATCAATTTGTTCATCAAATCACTATAATTTGGTTATTATTAACTAGATTATTAGTGTTATTGAGAGATCTGGGATCAACATATTGCCAGACAGCTGACATCCTGTTCTTCTCAATCTTAGTTAAGGAATTCAGAGGGGCGTTGGAGTCCTACTTTATTGGCCACTGGTCGCCAATGGCATCAATAAACTCTATGATCTCGGTGGTGGAGGGTTCGATGTCGAAGGGACTCTTGGGAAGACGAATAGCCGAACGAAGTTTAGAAACACCAAAGTTCACTTCCATGCGATTGAAAGTGAAATGGATCTACTCCATCTGGCGTCCAGCCTTGTCTTTGACTTCGATAACCTAAGTAGTGAGCCAGAACTGCTGAATAAGTTCTTTCACCATGATGGGCTCATGCTTGAGAGCGAAACCCAACGACGACTGCTTGAGGAAGTCAGCCGCGTCTTGGTAATGCGCCTTTGAGGGTGGTATCTCCAACAAGGCAATGTGGTTGTTAGCCTTGATGGAGATTTCATCAAGGGAGAAGTTGATGTTCTTGGCAGCCATCTGTTTGGATTAATAAGAAGAAAAACAAACAGGTTTGTTAGAAATAAACCAAGAGATTTTGGTAAGATTATAGAAAAAGTTTTTGATCTAGGAAAAACTTCTTTTGAAAAATCCTTAAAAGATTAAGGTTTTTCAAGTAGAATGTGTTTAAAGAAACAAGATTATAACCATGAAAGAGATGATTAATAAATCTTTACAGTTTAATGTATTAAGAGAACAAAGTTCTTAATCATATTAAACACATTTCTTGTTACTAAGCATAAAAGAAGATTATGACCTTTGAAGATTGAGAGGAAAGGTCGAAAAAGGGTTTGAAGATTTAGAGAGAGTTCTTGCTTTGGAGAAATCTTAGTAGAGGTTCATCTAAGAAATTTGAAAGCGTAAAGAGAAAAGTGGAGAAGAAGTCTCATATTTATAGCTAGGAGGAGAGAGAAAAGACGATGGTTCGTGAAAATGGTCATGATGAAAAAGATACCATGTTCTCATCCATGATTGGATGGCATTAAATGAGGTAGCGTAATGACAGAACCTTTTGCACGTCTCAAAGTGTCGCGCATAGTAAATAGAGAATGTCATCATAAAGATGGTTCATTAACTATTTTCTTTTAAAAACAAATAGTTTTTAAGAAAACGAAGAGTCATACAGTGTCTAAGAAAACACTATAACCCCATTTATACCATTTTATCACTGAAGAGAAAGATTCAGTGAGGGTTGTAAGACATCAGATTTAGTGATAAAATATTCACTGAAACTGGCATTTTAAAAAACATTTTGATCATTGATAAGAAAGGATTCAGTGATCGTTTAGATTTTTAAGAAAAGTATAAAGATATACTTGAAGATGTGGTGAGTGGAGAGAATCACTGAGACCACCTTTTTAAACATTTTATCACTGAATATGAGAAAGCTTCAGGGAAGGTTTTAAGTTGAGAAAAGAGAAGAGTAATCATACCTGAGAGAGAATAGATATATTTACTCAAATGTTCAGTGTTAGAGATAGAGCACTGAATCATTTCACTTACCGAGTTAGTATAAAACCTGAAGATTAATCTTCAGTGTTCAACATACCCAATTCACTGATCAAGATATTAAATCTTGTCTCATCAAGAGGCTTGGTGAAAAGGTCAGCGAGTTGATACTCAGTCGGAACGAAGTGAAGTTCAATATCACCATTCATAACATGATATCTGATAAAATGATATCAGATCTCAATATGTTTGGTCTTGGAGTGAAGTACAGGGTTGTTAGCAATAGCAATAGCACTGTGCTATCACAATAAATATGAATCCTTGAAAACTGAAGATCGTAGTTCAGTAGCTGATTTTTCATCCAAAGAATTTGGGCACAGCAGCTACCAGCGCCTACATATTCAGCTTCAGTTGTTGATGTGGATACTTAAATTTGCTTTTTGCTTGTCCAGCTCACCAACTTTCCACCTAGAAGCTGATAGCCTCCGCTTTTCCTATCAATTTTGCTACCTGCAAAATCACTATCCAAATAACCAATAAGGTCAAAACCTGAACTTTTAGGGTACCAAAGACCCATATTAGGAGTTCCCTTAAGATATCTGAATATGCGTTTTACAGCGATCAGATGGGATTCCTTAGGTTCAACTTGATATCTTGCACATAAGCAAGTGGAGTACATGATAATGGGTCGGCTTGCTGTGAGATACAGTAAGGAGCCGATCATTCCTCTATAAACAGTCATATTTACAGGCTTTCCATTTGGATCCTTGTTGAGAGTGAGTGGAGGAGCCATAAGAGTCTTCATAGATGAACTGTTGGATAAATCAAACTTCTTCAGCATATCTCGAACATACTTACTTTGGTTGATAAATATACCTTTATCAGTTTGTTTGATCTGGAGACCTAAAAAGAATGTTAGTTCTCCCATCATGCTTCGAACCGGGGTTTGAAACCAAACTTCTTCAGCGAAACGAAAACATAAAGAGGGATTAGTGGAACCAAAAATAATATCATCGACATAAATTTAGATGAGAATGATGTGACCTTTAATTTACCTAAGAAATAAGGTCTGGTCAATCTTTCCACGAGAGAATTTATCAGAGATGAGAAAAGAAGAAAGGGTATCATACCAGGCACGAGGAGTTTGCTTTAACCCATAAAGAGCTTTATCCAACCTATAGACGTGGTTTGGATACTTTGAGTCAAGAAACCCTAGAGGTTGTTCAACATAAACTTCCTCATGAAGTTTTCCATTAAGGAAAACTCTCTTTACATCCGTCTGAAAGACCTTGAAGTCTCTATGGGCAGCAAAGGCTAGAAAAAGTCGAATTGCTTCGAGTCTAGCCACTGGTTCGAAGGTTTCGTCATAGTCGATTCCTTCTTCTTGTCTATAACCCTRAGCRACAAGCCGAGCCTTATTGCGGGTTACCACGCCATCTTCATCCAACTTGTTGCGATAGACCCATTTGGTGCCTATCGCAGATTTTTCAGATGGACGTGGGACAAGGTACCAGACTTTGTTCTTATCAAATTCAATGAGCTCTTCTTGCATAATAAGAACCCAACTAGGGTCAAAGATAGCATCATTGATTTTCTTGGGTTCAACTAAAGAAAGAAAGTTGACAAAGAGACAGATATTACCTAGACCTCGACGTGTCTTGATACCTACATCTGGATGACCAAGAATTTGATGAATTGGATGGCTTTTAGTCTATCGCTGAGCCGGTAGAGGAGCTTCATCTGAATAGACGAGTTCAGATATAAAAGATGAGGCTTCAACAACTGTTTCTTCAGCAATAGGGACTATTGTCAAAGGAGCCTCAGATTCAGCGACTAAAATAGGTTCAGAAACTGAAGGCATTTCATTCACTGATAGATCAGTGTTTGAAGTAGAAAAAGGTACACAGCTAATGGGCACTGCAGCGATCTCTGAAGAAGATGCGGTGGAGTGACTAGCTGTAACTGGAATGACGAGTGGATCATCTTCAGCTTTGGGAGATTTAGTGTTAAGAGGAGCACTGTAAGAAGCATGAGGTTGTCCATAGTGAGAGAACATCTGATTTTCTAATTCATTCTCATCATATGAGATGGGTTTTGAATTAGCTGACTGGGATTCGTCAAAGGTGACATGAATAGATTCCTCTATTGTTTGTCTTTGTTTGTTGAATACTTTGAAGACTTTGGATACAGAAGAATATCCACGAAAGATTCCTTCATCAGCTTTAGGATCGAACTTTCCTAGTTGGTCGGTTGTTGAGAATGTAACAAGTGCAACCAAATATATGAAGAAAGCTTATAGAAGGCTTTCGTCCATGGAAAAGTTCATAGGCTGTCTTCTTGAATCTTTTCACGATCAGCGATTGTTTTGAGTGAAACAAGCTGTGCTGACAGCTTCAGCCCAGAATTGAGTAGGGAGATGGGATTCGCTAAGCATTGATCGAGCAGCCTCAATGATTGTATGATTTCATCTTTCAGCGACCCCATTCTACTGAGGAGTTCTCACAGAACATAAGTTGTGAGAGATTCCCTTGTCCTCAAGAAAGTTATCTATAGTACTGTTTTTGAATTCAGTACCATGGTCACTTCTGATAGATCGTACTTTAACATTGTTTAGTACTTCTATCTTTTTGATGAACGAAATGATTTCTTCTGGTGCTTCATCCTTGGATCTGAGAAAGAATACCCAAGTGTACCTGGCATACTCATCAACAATGACAAATGTGAACTTCTTTCCAGCTTGGGATTGCACATTGATTGGACCAAAGAGATCCATATGCAATAGCTGAAGAGGTGCACTCACTTAAGAGATTTTCTTCGACTTGAAGCTAGCTCTTGTGTGTTTTCCTTTTTCACAAGCAGAGCAAAGAGATTCCTTTGCAAACGAGTGTTGAGGAAGACCAGTGACAAGGTCCTTTCTTGATAGCTCACTGAGTGTCTTGAAGTTGAGATGAGATAGTCGTTTGTGCCATAACCAGTTAATATCTGATGAGGCTTTAGAAAAGAAACAACCAATCTCTGTAGAAGAATAATTCATGTTGATGATATAAACGTTCTTTAGACGAGAACCGGTTAGAGCAACCTTATCATCTTTGTCAAGAACATGACAAGAATTCTTTGAGAATTTAACTATATAATCTTTATCACACAGATGGCTGATGCTAAGAAGATTCTGCTTCAGTCCTTCAACATATGCAACGCATTTGAAAGTTGTTGCACCATTGGTTAATATACCAAAACCTTTGGTATATCCTTTTCCATTTCCACCGAAGGTTACAGAAGGTCCTCTTTCTTCCTTGAAGTGAGTAAGAAGAGATTTATCTCCATTCATATGTCTTGAACATCCACTGTCCAGATACCATATGCCTTTGACATCCTGTACAAGGAAACAAAATAAGAATGCTATTGGTACCCAGCTATTTGGGTCTAGCTTTGTTAGAGGCTTCATCGTCTGATGCCGAAGAACCAGTATCAGTGGATGGCATCATCGAACCTGAAGAGGTTTGAGTGGAAAGATGAACAACCTTTGACACTACTAACGTAGTTTTAGTGGAAGTCTTCACTGAGCCTGATAAAGAGGCTTCAGTGGTAAGAATTACAACGTCTGAAACTGAAGATTTTTCAGCAACAGGTGTCTTCGCTGAGCCTGAAGAAGAGGCATCAACGGTTTTCTTCACCTTGGTTGCTAGAGCAGCCTTTGTGGATGATTTCACCTTAGTTGATTTCTCAACCTTAGCTACTGTCTTGCCCTTAGCTGGTGAACCAGCTTTGGCGGCAAAAGAACACTTGCTGGCAATATGTGTTTTCTCACTGTAGTGTTTACACTTCCTAAAGCTAGGAGTAGCTTTAGGGCCAGGAAGTATCAAACTAGAAGTGGGACCAGCTCCAAGAAGTCCCATCTCATTGGTTCTAGGAGGAACCTTTGAGGAATTGGATTCCTTAGGTGAAAAGTTCACCTTGAGCTGTGACTTGGATTTCTGATGGGATTCATATTTCCTAGTCCCTGAAGAAGAAGAAGCTTTACAAGTTGAAGGAATAGACCTAGATCTATTAGACTTGTTAGACTTCTTGGGAAGGGATGCTGTAATAATAGATTTACCTTTGTCTTTGCATCCCAGAATTTGAAGGAGTTCCTTCAAGATGGCTCTCAGTAAAAGAGGAGGACTGAGAGGAAAAAGTGTTGGGAATAGAAGAGACGAAGGTACCAAATTTGAGCATGGTCCTGTCTTTAACACATTCTTCCTGATCATAGGAGAATCCTAGACCAGTCTTTGTCTTGGCTGGGATCTGAGCATTAATGATCTCAGAGGCCTTGATGAAAGCTTTGCACCACCCTTCAATGGTAGCTTTCTCAGCCTTGAGTTCAGCGATAGCTCGCTCACGCTCAGCGATAGCCTTCTCACGTTCAATAGTGATGGCTTGGTTTACAATAACTTAATCTTTAAGATTTTCCTCGACATAGGTCAGTTCTTTGATCTTAGAATGGCAAATCTTCAATTGCTCTTGAAGATCAACGTTAAGTATTTCAGCTTTCGATTTGCCATTGAGGTCATTGTAAAGGTCAACCGTCAGCGTATCTACTGCAAAAAGACTAGAAGAAAGAAGAGGGTTCATTCAGGAAACATACCTGAGTAGAAGAAGAAGAAGAAGATGGCTCAGAGGAGGTAGATGCTTCAGAAGATCCTAAATGCATCTATTGCCATCAAGCAGACGTAGGCTTTATTCTCCACATTCGAAGATGATTCATCGGATGACTCAGCCCAGTCATGCTCTTCAGCAATAAGGCCTTTAGCCTTTCGCTGGTTGTTCTTCATCTTCTTATACTTCTCTTTTAGTTTTAAGTACTTTTCATCTTTGGTCCTGAATGAGAAAGGAGCTTTAAAAGATGGCGTCGTAGTCTTCTTTGATCTGCAATCACCTGCAAAATGTCCGGGCCGGTGACAGTTGTAGCAGACAGCTGAAGCCTTGTCTTTTCTTTCAGACTTTGGCTTCTCCTTGAGGGATAGTTGAGGAGATCTATGAAAGTTGCTCTTACTTGCGAATCTCCTTAATGACTTAATCAGGAGTGCTAGGGACTCATCAAAATTTGTTAAATCAAATTCTGGAATATCCTCAGAAGAATCTATCTCCGTGATTACCACGGGAGGAAGAGAAGAAACAAAAAGGATAGAAGAAGTTTCAACTGAAGAAGCTTCAGAGATCAAAGCTAAAGGAGAGCTTTTCATTTTTCTGGATTCTTTTACAAGATTCCTTTTCAGTTGACGAGATTGCTCATGGTTAAGCAGAATCCCGTATAAAGTAGAAAGAGAAAGAGTGCACATGTCATTTGACATCTTGAGACACATGGAACAGGTGTCCCAAGACTCAAGAAGGCATTCTAAAAACTTGGTTAAAGTTTTAGAATTAGAATATTCCCTGCCGATAGCCCTAAGATCAATAAGATGGCAGTTAAATATCTGATGTACTTCAGACAGCGTCTCAGACTTTCCACAGAGAAAGCTTTCATACTGTCTTACTAGATTGATCTTTCTGGTCTATTGAACCTGAGTGGTTCTTTCATATTGGACACAAAGCATGTCCCACATGGATTTAGAGCTTTTGAGTTTCATCACTGAGTGATAAATCTCATCAGGAAGAGACATAGCTATTATAGACCGAGCACACGTGTCTATAGCTATCTTCTTCTTGTCCTCATCGCTCCACTGATGTGGAAGCTTTGGAATCTGCCATTCAGGAATCACGGCAATCGTAGTTGTTGCTGGAACAGCCAGAGCAATAGCAAATGGAATATATGGTCCATTTTCTATGTATTGTGGAATTTCAGGATCCACACCTTCCAGAAAGAGGGACATCCGGTTCTTCCAGAGACTAAAATTGTCACGGACAAACTAGGGAGGTTTGGCAAGAGAGCCATTATCTTGTGTGTGTTTGTGTGTTTGTAATTTGTAAAGCCATTTGTAAGCGGTAAAGTTATCTAAGAAAGAAGATAAACTAATACTGAAAACAACTAAACACAAGGAAAGAAAGAAAACACTGCTCTGATACCACTTGTTGGTCCCGAGAGGGTCTACAAGAAGAGAAACAATTTGTAGAAGCGGGGATGAATACAAACATAATATTTTTAAATTTAAAATATATATTGATAAAGAAGATCAATACATATTTTACAAGATTGTTTGGAGAGAGATAAGGTAGTAAAAACCTATCTAAACAATCTTTAGATACACACTAAGTCTTAGCAAATACAAGAAAAGAAATGTTGTAGAGAAGATCCTTTACTTAAGCTAGAAAATGCTTGAAGTAAGAATTAGGGTTAGAGAGTGAGTTGCGCGAACTCTACATGCAAAAGAAACACTTCTATTTATACCCAGTGCATTAAATGGACATTTAATGCAATATGGTAGGGTTAGAGTGTGTGTCAAGCCTTAAGAGGAAGACTTCTCCTTTGCTGCAGTGAATAGTACAAAAAGCACTATTCATGAACATACATCCTTACCTAAAGTTGGTGGACAATAGAGTCGACTAGTCGGCTCCGTACCATACCAACTTTCATAAGGGTGTGAATACCGTACCAACTTCCTTTGATCACTGAATACCGCTTCAGATCACGTACTCGTCAGTCTCTAATCTTCAGTTTCAGTCTTTGATGTTTGCTGAAGGTTCTTTGGTGTGAGTGTTGTCTTCTTGAAGTATTGTTGTCTCTGATAGAATTACAATGCAAGTTTTTCAACGATCACTGAACATACTCAGTGAAGATCGCTGGAACTGAAAAGATAGAAACATAAATACAACGTATAAGTGAAAAGGGATTATCATCAAATCACTGAGAGAGAGGATCAACAATGAAGACTTCACCATATAGTACCAAAGACCAGCCGGTGCCACGAAAGACTTTCTCTCAGGGATTCTGCATCCCAGGGGCAAAAAGGGGAGAAAGAGAAGGAGACCTCAGAAAAGAACCAGAACACCAAGTCGAAAGACAAGGATGTTGCTGAAGAAGGAAACCTCAAGGTACTTTTCCAACCTTTTGAGCCCTTAAGTACCGAGTCCTCCAACTTTACCACCATTACTTCTCTTTACCAACTCTCCATCCCTCTACTACCAGCAATCGGCTACAGGAACGGGTACCTGAACGCTCAACCTCCAGCGTTCCCACCGTCCAACAAATGTCTCAACTGAAGGAGGCTCTCGACCAAACTAGAGTAAAAAATCTCTCTTCGTACCTCTAGTGGTGGCGAGTTTGACTTCCTATCTGAACCTGAAAGACTCCAGGCACTTAAGGCCGAGGAAGAACTCAGACTTCAACGACAACAGACTGAGGACAGCTTAAAGCTGGCCAAGTCTCTTGCTGCTAAAGTTCTTACAAAGAAGAAGTCTAAAAAGCTGGTGAATGTTGTTAAGGCCCAGGCTAAGCTACTTTCTATTGTAGAAGCTGAGCACGAGAAAGCGAAGAAGCTGGCCAACAGCGACAAAAAATGGAGCGAAGAATATCTACATAAGATAATCAATCCTCACCCTATCTCAAGAATCACTATCAGTGGACGGAAGAAAGACAGTGGAGTTTTGGTCTTAATGCTCATCACCAGGGACAAACTTGATGTTGTCATGGAGTACCCTTCTTACCTTGGTCAATATGGATACAATGAATGGCTGGAGATCTGTGAAGCCATTCAGTGCTCAAAGTCAAGGCACAAGCCAATTATTGAAGACATCATCAGCAAGCTAATCAAGATGATGTCAAGATATGTCGCTCTACCTGAAAAGCCATCACTGAAGAAAGGTGGAAGAAGAAGACCTTCAAGTCCTAATGACAGACCAACCTTGAGGAATGAACATGAAACAAAGTTCTCCTTAGGCAAATTCCTAAAAGCTTCGAAGAAACCAGACATGTCTATGTTGAACCTATCCTTGCCAGAGATGGGTCCTTAAATACCCAACACTGTGCACCTCAAGGCTGAGTTAGGATTTATTTTCCTTGACTATGAAAGCAAATTTAGCTTTCAAAGAGTGTCCGAGATACATTTCTGTCCAATGGAACATCTCGCGTATATCAGATTTTTGCTGGATGATGATGTATATGGTGAAATGGTGGACCACAAGATCAGAAAGGAATTTCTACGTCGAAAGGATCTCGGAGAAGAAGTACCTGGCTACCTCAACCTGAGCAACTTAGATTAGTTATAGAATTTATGTCTTGTAACTTTGTCTTTCACTGTATGTCTTTTGTATCTATGTCTACTTTTAGTGTACAACTTATATTTTGTAAGTTTTGAAATGTACTGAAACACTTGTAATTTTTCCTTTGAATAAATATAAGTATTTCATCTGCATCACTGAAAATGATGCCTGAAAAGAGTAATAGGGACACATGTCTTTGAGTTTCAGTATTCTCTCACATTCACTGAATTCACTAAGTCAGTGAACATGCTTTTAGTTTCAGTTTCTCTTCTTCTACTTTTTCTTAAACTTGTAACTTAAGAAAACTTATTAAGTAAAAGCAGACTAACTGAAAAAGATACCAAAATAGGTAAAAGGGACATGTACTTGATATGTTACTTTTCCTTATTGTTAGTTAACAAGGTAACTTTCTTTATGTTGCTTTGTTATCATCAAATAAGGGGAGATTGTTGATCTTCTCTCTCATTGATTTAATGATAATCCCTTTTACCTATTACGAAGTATTATGTTTCTCTACTTTTAGTTCCAGCAGTCATCACTAAGTCTATTCAATGATTGCTGAAACATGTATTGTAAATTCTATAGCGACATCGATACTTCAAAAAGACAAAACTCACAACAAAGAACCTTTAGTGAAAGTCGAAGACTAAGACTGAAGATTCGTGACTGGCACGTTCGTGATCTAAATCGGCATTCAATGATTACAACCTGATCAATATATGTTCGACGACTACCCAAGCCTTAGTGAATGTTGAAGAGACCTTCAGTGTTATTCCAACATTCAACGATCAAATGAAGCTTGTTGTGCAAGATTGTTTTTGTCTTGTCCTTCCACACACAAAGGACAAACCCGTACCCTTTCTAGAGTATAGTATGGTACATAGCCGATTAGTCAACTCTATTGCCCACCAACTCTACGAAAGCATGTCTGCTCATGAATAAGCAATTGTACTATTCACTATAGCAAAGGACAAGCTTTCCTCTAAAATCTCGACATGTGTTCAAACCCTTCTAAATTGCATTTAATGCAATGGGTATAGATAGATGAGTGCTCCTCTCCATATAGAGATACACACGAACACACGCATCTAAAAGAACACTTATGCTTATCTTCGTGCAAGTTAGAATCCCTCTCAAGTATTCTAAAAGTTTTTACCAAAGAACAACATCTTTCCTTCTTTAACTTTCAGCAAATCTTTTCTATTTTGCTAAGTATATCTTTTTGGTCCCGTTAGGGTCTAGAAGAGGTGTATAACAGTTTGTAGAAGGGGGGATGAATACAAATTTAACACCCCATACCACACATTGCATGTAACATATACTTCATATGAAAGAAATACATGTTTATACACCGCTTAGGTCCCATAGTACAAGAATTAACCATACAGAATACATGTCCCAAAAATTCAAAATACATTTCTTGTACTAATCATCGTTCATCAATCAAAACTATACATCATAAACAATTCTTCATGTAGATAAGCATTTAGGAAAATATCACATTTTCCCCCTTCCCCTTACCGTTCGTATCTCCTGCAATACATAGTTAAAATCATAAAATGAGGGTTAGACCGAAAGGTGTAGTGAGATAACCCTATTTAAGTTATTGCAGGGTGATAATCACCAAAACTTTTTAAATAAAACAACTTTTCACATATATATTTAATATATGAACAAATGGGGCATATTACCAGTTCCTTCACATTTTCAAGCCAAGCATTCAGCTATTCAAATAATAGACCTTTGAATCAACCAGGTTGCATATAATGCTACTTTTAAACATTTTCTAATCAAACATGGTTTATTTAAAAATTTTAGGCCAAACCTGTTATTTTCTCCTCAATAACATCCAAACTACGATTTCCAATAAGAACCTTGATCCTAAATCTTTAAATCATAAAGAAATAAATATTCCAAACCACGTTAATCTTAATGAATATAATAGAAAGAGTTATACCATACAACACACATACAAATGCCACCCTTATATCAAATGTACACCTCTCATTGATATGCCACCCTTATCCCATGGTACACATCTCCTTGATATGCCACCCTTATCCCTTAGTACACCTCTCATTGATATGCCACCCTTATCCCATGGTACACATCTCCTTGATATGCCACCCTTATCCCATGGTACACCTCTCCTTGATATGCCACCCTTATTTCCTCATCAAAACATTTTACAAAAACAATTCCGAATAGACCGCAGTCAATGGAATTATCATCAATCCAAAATCATTTATATCAAAATTCCCATTTTATTATAAAATAACAATTTTTATCAATCAAGCACAAGGCATAGTACAAATCCGGTCAACATGGCTTGGTCGGACTTCATCTCCGGTCAAGTCTTGGTCGGTTTACCAAATCCGGAGAACTCATCGCCCAAGGCTTGTCCGATTTAACACTTAGAATAAATTTCAACACTTTTGTCCAGATAAAAAGTCCGGACAATGCATCTCCTAAGGCTTGTCCGATTTAAAACAATCCGGACACTTTTTAGTCGTATTCCTACTTCTTCGTTCAAAATACTTGGTATAAACTCAATGATCATAAATCGCTCAACACTTGTTCGGTTTAAGACTAAACCGCTTAACACTTGAGCGGTTTATATTTAAATCACTTACACTTTGTCCGGTTTAGGACTAAACCGCTCAACCCTCTTGTCCGATTTAAACCTTAAATCGTTTCCCTTCATCCGGTTTAATGTATAAGTCGTTCAACACATAGCCGGATTAAACTTAAAACAGGTATAAAACTTTAAAAACATAATTCAAGATGCAAATAAAATGGTTCAAAGCATTTTAACCACTCACCTTAAATCTTTTGAAACCAAACACTTGAAATCAACTTGATCTTTAAATTTGGTCAAGAATAATCCGGTCAAACTCTTTTTTTCAAATCTCACTCTGGTTTTTCTTTTAAAATAGCCAAGAGGTTTACTTGAAACCCTCACTACCTATTTATACCCCTTTCTATAAAAAAAAAGGCGGTTTAACAGCCCCTTATTATGCATGCCTCCCCCATGCATGAATACATAACATTTCATGCATATGAATACATACAAACTCATGCATACACATATATGTTTTTCAGGTTATACATAAAATACCCATACTTGCATGATCAAATATGACAATTTATCATGCTGTCACGTAATCATATATGACAAATAATCACGTATTCTTTACCTGGGGTGATAACCAAGATTCAGTTATCACAACAAACAAAATAAACTTTTTAAATTTAAAATATAAATTGATAAAGAAGGATCAATACAGATTTTACGAGATTGTTTGCGGAAAAGAAAAGGTAAGGATAACCTATCAAAACAATATAAGTTACATAATAGTTCTTAGTAAAGAGAAATGATTTGCTGTTTAAGACTTAGAAGAAAGTAAGTTTTTTCTGGGTAAGAACTATTAAGAATACTTAAAGAGGATTCTAACTTGCTTTTGAAGAAAAGCGTATTGTGTTCTTAGATGTGTGTTATTTTACGTATGAACGTAGGAGTTAGCTCTTACTCTGCACGAAGATAGAACACATATATTTATACCAATTGCATTAAATGCACATTTAAAGCAATGCAGTAGGGTTTGAACACGGGTCAAGCCTTTAGAGAAAGACTTGTCTTTTGCTATAGTGAATAGTACACAAGCCTATTCATTAGCAGACATCCTTTCATGGAGTTGGTGGGTAGTAGAGTCAACTAATCGTCTCTGTACTGTACAATGCTCTAGAAAGGGTATGGGTTTGTCCTTTGTGTGTGGAAGGACAAGACAAAAACAATCGTGCTCAACAAGTTTCTTTTCATTGCTGAATGCTGGAATAACCCTAAAGGTCTTTTCAGCATTCGTTGAGGCTTGAGCAGTCTTCACACATATGTAGACCAAGTTGTAATCACTGAATTCCGCTTCAGATCACGAACTCGCCAGTCTCTAATCTTCAGTTTTAGTCTTCCACTTTCGCTGAAGGTTCTTTGATGTGATTTTTGTCTTCTTGAATTATCGCTATCGCTGATGGATTTACATTATGTAACACCCCACAACGCACATTGCACGTAACATATACTTCATTCACAAGAAATACATGTTTATACAACTTATATGTCTCAAGTACAAGAAATACATATCTTACTGAATACATGGTCCAAAAATTCCGAATACATTCTTTGTACTAAACAACATTCATCTACCAAAAACTAGATGTATCATGATCAAATCTTCACAGAGATATGCATACATGAAAATATCATATTTTCCCTTTTCCCTTATCGTCCGCAGTTCCTGCAATACATATTTAGAACATAAAATGAGGGTTAGACCGGAAGGTCTAGTGAGATCCTTTTTTCTATGTCATTGCAGGGTGTAGATCATCAAAATATTATTTAAAAAATCAACTTTTCATATATATAACAAATATATGAATATATAATCCATAATACCGACACCTTACCAATTTCCAATGCCAATTCTCTGCTTTATGATTATCATATTCAAACCAAATAGATTAGAATTTGCCAATCCCACATAATACCACTTTAAACCTTTATAATCAATAACAAGGTTTATTCACAGCTTCAGGCCATAAGCCAGTTATAATTTCCTTCAACAACATCTATACCACAATTTCCAATAAGAACCATGATCCTGAATCTTTAAGTCAAAAAGAAATAAGGACTCAAGACCATAGTAATCTTAAAGGACATAACAGTAGGAGTTATATCACATAACACACATATAAATGTCATCCTTATATCTAAAGGTACACCTCTCCTTGATATGCCACCCTTATCCCATGGAACACCTCTCCTTGATATGCCAACCTTATTTCCTCATCAAAAGTTTTACAAATTAATTCCAATCAGGACACACCGAAGTCACAACCGTCCTGATGAAATATTATCCATGTTTTATCCAAAACCGGTTCCAAAACAATTTTATAGAAATTCACATTCTTTTATCACAGTAAAATAATAACATGATAACAACTTAACTGATCATCAAAAAGTTTTAAATCAAAATACTAATTCGGTCAAACATCATAAATCTGGTCAACATAGACTTGGCATGACTTCATCTCTAGTCAAGCCTTGGCCGGACTACAAATCCGAACAGCATACGAAAGTCAAATTCTTGGTTGTATTACAAATCAGGACAACACCAAAACCAATTTCCCAACACTTTCAATTCTTGTCAATTACAGAAACGGATTTACATAATACCGGTCTAGCCATCGCCGGTTTATATCTATACCGAGCAACATATCAATCGGATTATATCAAATCCAGATGGCCTTTGATCGTATTCCTACTTCTCCGTTCAAAACATTTATCCGATTTACAAAGTTAAAATATTTAGTTTATTGTACTCTTACGTGCTTTAAGACTAGATTAGTGTGACATTTCTATTTTTCCCTCATCTCTATCTTAGTATAAATAGAGATGTTGTGGTTATTTTTTGGATCATCCAATCTAATTCTCAAGTAGTTGTCTTATTACTTGTAGAACACCTTCTCTCTACAGAAATCCAAGTAATCTTTTGGCTAATTTCTCTTTCAAACTTTCCTTTAAGTGCTTTTTATTTTCCTCTCTCTAATTTTCGTCATTTATTTGTTACGCTTTCTTTCTCTTTAATTTCCACAATTTATATTCCGTCCTTTAGTTTCTATTATTTATTTACCGCAATTTATATTTCTTGCAATTTACTTTCCATCATGAGTAGCTAAATTTCTTAGCTTGGGTGTATGACGGAAAGGGTGAGTTTGTAAATCAAAATAAGGTAGACCCTTTTATGTAACAACAATGTTCAATTATTTCATTTCATGTTTTATAAAACCAATGACACTTTTTGACGAGTTGATCACTGAAAAGTGTTAAAGTGCCATGGACTCTAAGTTGAGCCATTGATTGCACGTCAATTTGAATGATATGGGAAGTAGACTTGAGAGAGTTGCTAACAAAGAGATTTGTTATCCGTATTTTTTAAATTGTTAATTCTCGAGAGGTTGATCATTTTGAAGTGTTACAGTGGAATGGACTCAGATATGAGACCATTTAGAACACGTCAACTTGAATGATATGGGAATCCACTCGAGAGAGTGATTTTTAACAAAGAGATTTGTTTATCCATATATTTTGAGGACACCGTTTGTCACTTTCACTGGTCCAGATACCTCATAGAGATAGGAGTTGAAAGCTATAGTATAAGTGCATTAGTGAAGTCCGAGAGGAATACCTTCAAAATAAATGGTGAAAATAATTGTTACTAATTGTATGTTGTAGCAATTTGTCTGCATGGTCTCATGTTGTAGCATTTTGACAACATTGGTCTACTGGAAATAGTCACCCTAAGTCTTACACTCTATCTTGCTTTTATTATCTGTTATTTCTTGTTAATTTTTAGTTGTGTTAACTATGATAAAATCAAAGTCTTCGAATTCGCCTTCTGAAATCATTTCCTTAATATAACTTTCATCTAAAACTTTACTACGATCCATGTGCATGATATTCGGTACTTGTACCGCTTTATTACTTGAAATACGATATTGGGACTAATTGTATACTTGTTGTTGGCCCTGGTTGTAAGTATGTGGTGTGTGAATACGGACCTGATCAACTTTCTTTTATTTATTAACTCATGAGCAGTTTTGTTAAAACTCTTGATGATGATCATTCTATTTTGTGTGAAAACAAGTGGTAGACACTGCTTCAGCCCACAAATACAGAGGTAGACCAAAATAAGCCAACATAGTTCAAGCAGCCTCGACTAATGTTATGTTTCTTCTTTCAACAACTCCATTGTGTTGCAGAGTTCGAACAACAGAAAAATTGTGAGAAATCCCAACAGTTTGAAGAGAACTTTAAGAGGTGTCATATGTAAGTGCAGTGCGGTTGTCACTTTGAAGCTTTTGTACAGGAAGTTGTAGAAGAACTTGGATACTCTTAATAAAATAAATAATTAGCTCAAGCACATCAGATTTGGCTCTCAGAAACTCTAGCCACGTGTATCTGGAACACTCATTGACCATAACCAAGATATACTTTTTACCTCCAAGAGATTGAGTACACATTGGTCCACATAAGTCCATGTGAATCATTTGGAGAGGAGATTTATAAGACGAAGAAAATTTTGCTTTAATTGAAGATCTTGTAATCTTTCCCATTTCACATGCCGAACAAAGTGAGTTCTTATCAATCTAAGTTCAGGCATAACAATGGCTAAATCATTGCTTTAGAGCTGATTAATGTCTCTGAAATTCTGATGAGATAATATTCTCTGCCATGTCCAACTATCTTCTCTAGATGCTTTGGAGATTAAGCAAATTGGCCTAAAAGTAGTTAGAGTTGGAAAATTAGCCGCATAAAAACTACGATAGCGTTCAGCCCTAATTACCTCTATTCATTCAGAGTCAATAATCACAAACCCATTCACAAAAGAATTTTACATCAAACCCATTACCACAAAAAATGCTTAACAAACAGTGCTCTAAACCCTCAACATAGAAAACCTTCTTGATAGTAGCAATGCCATTTGATAAAGTTCTGTATCATCTAATAAATTTTTTTTCTTTATTTCCAAACATAACTGTTCCGCCAGGCTTTTCTTTGAAATCCGTCAGAAGGTGCATGCGTCCTATCATGTGTCTTGAACATCCTGAGTCTACGTACCACACATGATAGTCCTGCAAAAACAATAACGTAGATTTAGGTACCCATTTCCAAATGGGTCCTTTTGGGTTAGAAATCACATTTGAAGATATAGATTTAACGCGCCACTCTTATTTCACTTTAGGAACCCATTTCCCTACAAATCTAACATCAAAAAAATATGGCTCCTCCTGTTTAGGCTTTGAATATTTTTCTTGAAATCACTTTTCTTTTTGAAATTAGGAGGACCATTGAAAGCTCTTGCTTTAAGTGGGGGTATTTGAGTTAGAACTCGAAACCTTTGACCCTAAATAATTTTTGCATTTAGCATTAATTATAAGGGAGTTTGACACACAATAATCGCAATGTATATGGCACTTAGCAACAAATAAAAGATCTGTATGAGAAATTTTTTTTAACATTTTAAAATCAGCATATAGATTACACCTTGATTTCATAGATTTACAATTGCAGCTATCTTTATCAACAAAAAAATTCTTTACAGAAGATGAATTATTCAAAACATTTTTCTCAATATTCTGCCATGACTTTCGCTTGCAATATTTGCCAATCTGTAAAAGCTCTGCTACAGAAAAATATTTTCTGTTAGTTGAGCGCTTCGCAGGTAAAGATTCAAATTTAATAGATTTTGCATTTACAACAAATTTGACGGTTTTAGGAGTAGCCTTAGAAACATTTTCTGTTTTAGAATTAGAAGACTCTCCTTTTTCAAATTTACTTTAAGAAAGATATATATTTTTGATAACAGTTGTTTTGGCACTTGAGGTAATTTGAACATCTTATGAATATTTGGCAATGATCTTGAAGCTGTTTAGAGATTTTCTTCAAGCTTAATGATTTTGTTCATAAGAGGAGTTTTATCATCGAAACATGAACTTAACTCTTTTTCCAAATCCGAAATCTTTTTCAAATTACACGCAAGATGATTATCTTTACAGACAATAAACAAGGTCAATTTAGAAATTTTGCTTTCAAACTCTTTTGATTTAGACATAAAATCATTTTCAGCTTTAATATTGTGATAATCAGACCCTAGTTATCACCAGAGGTAATTAACACGTTATTATTTGATTAAATGATTACCTGATAGTATGATAAATTGATACATTTGATCATGCTAGTATGTGAAAATTAATTGTATAATGTGGTTATGTGTATCAGAATATGTATATATGTGGAAATATATATATTATATTACGCACTTGCATATTAAGAAATGCATAGTGTGTGTGTGTGGATATATGTATGTATGCATGGTATGTGTAGATGCATGCATGTGCATGGGTTRTATGGGAAGAAGGGGCTRTTAGYCRACCTTCCATTTTTGGAAGTGTATAAAAGGAGGGCTTAGCCTCCATATTTTCTCTTCTTGCTTCTGATTAAAAGTTGTGCGATTTAAAAGAGAAGAGAAGTGTCCGGATTATTCTTGGCTAAAGATTCAAGTGTTTGGTTTCAAAAGCTTGATAAGGTGAGTGATTTCTAAACTCTTTTACATAAAAATTATTACTGGTTTCATATGAATTTTGTTTGAATTTGGATAGAAATCAGTCTTTTGCTCTAAGTGTTTATCCGGATATTAAACCGGACAAGGTTTGACTGGATTGTTTTAAATCGGTCAAAGGGTGGACGATGTGTTGTCTGAATTGTATTAAATCGGACAAAGGGTGGACAATTTGTTGTCCAGATTCTTTTAAGCCGGTTAAGTTGTGAACGGAGTGTTGTCCGAACTTGTTATCCGGACAAAGATGTTGGTTTATATTCTAAGTGATAAATCGTTCAAGCTTTATGCGGGATATTGACCGGATTTGTTATCCGGACAAAGTTGAAATTTGTTCAAATCTTAAATCGGACAAAGCTTAGGCTGTGTTGTCCGGATAGTTGACCGAATTTGAAGTCCGGCTAAGTCAAAGTTGACCGGATTTGAAGTCCGGCTAGGTCAAAGTTGACCGGATTTGATGTAATGTTGTGTTTTCGATGAGAAATGTTATTTTATCATAAAAAGGAAGTTTTGAAAGAAATATTTTTGTATTGATAATAATTTCAATGGCTKYRGTTTATTTGAAATTATTCTGTGAAAATATTTTGATGAGGAAATAAGGGTGGCATATCAAGGAGAGGTGTACCATGAGATAAGGGTGGCATATCAAGGAGAGGTGTACCTTTGGATATAAGGGTGGCATTTGTATGTGTGTTGTATGATATAACTCGTTCTATTGTATCCTTTAAGACTACCGTGGTCCGGAGTCTTTATTTCTTTGTGACTTAAAGATTTAGGATTAAGGTTCTTATTGGAAATCATAGTTTGGATGTTATTGAGGAGAAAATATCAGGTTTGGCCTGAAGCTTTATATAACCTTGTTTGGTTAAGAAAAGTGTTAGCTTTATTTTTAAAGCTAATAATAAACTTGAAAAAGTTTCATGAAACAATCCAGAGCTAGAAGACGAA
>NW_020200800.1:73430-74682 GCF_001531365.2 Cynara cardunculus var. scolymus
TCATATGAGAGTCGATTAGGGTTTCTTGAGAGTTTGTAATCTTTATTTTCAATAATAGAAAAGCAGCCGCTATTTCTCTGTTTAAATCTTCTTGTTTACTTACTCTTTCAAATTTCTAGTGTAAATCGTTCTACTGTCAGATCTGGGAAATAACATTTGGTATCAGAGCAAAATCGATTTCTTAATCGATACGRTCTGTCTGAGGTAGTTCGATTTTCTTGAAACAAACTCAATCTTGAACTTTTGCTGTTCGACTGTTCTTCGAACCYAGAAACTCGTCGATTCATCTTCTGCTTAATGTCTTTTTCAAATTCCTTTTTAGGGATTTGTTCTTAGGATGAACTCGAACCTGTTTTGCTCTTAGATCTTTCAGATCTGTTAGTTTCCTGGTAATAGTTGACTATTTTCTGCTCTATTAGAGTCAAATCTGCGCAAAGGCGCCAAGCAAATGTTCTTGATTTTCTTAGCCTAAGGCAATTTTATGAGTTTAGTTTCATCTAAGGCAATTTTATGAGTTTAGTTTCATCTTCTCTTTTATTTTGGTTTCTGAATCTGTATCAGCTTACTATTTCTCTTGTTTGTAAACACTTAATCTTTCACGTCTATGACAGTTTCTACTCATTTCTCGCTCTTAAAATCTTCAACAGCTGCTCAGTCAATGTTCTTGACCTGCTGTTTCTTGAAGTTAATGTGCTTCACTGCAAAAATCTACTCTCCTAGTTTAATTTCTAAAAGTGTTTGTCTATGTTTTAGTTCTAGTGCTGAAATCTTACTTATCTTGCGGTTTTTGGATAGATTCATTGTCTTAAGACTGATTGCACTGTTTTGTCATGTAATCCACACACTTTTATGTCCCTTTAGGGATGATTCTGCTACTTCTGTGTGGAATAGCAGTTCTGCTCTTCAAAGTCTGTGTTGGGTTGTAAGCAGGTTAAAGCTGCACATCGTGCAATCAGTGGTGTTGAAGAGTCACAGTGAATCTAATGAGAACCAAGAGATGAAAATGAAGACCACAGAGCTATTATCAGAGGGGAGTTTGAAGTTGCAATCCCGAGCTGTCAATATAAGGCCAAGTGGGTGTGACGTCATCTCCCTCCGTCTAAACACACCAAAGCTTCTGTCAAGGAAGCAAAGGAGACAAGATCAGAAGACTTCATGAAGAGGATTGCTTCATAAAACTTTGAGGGGAGATTGTTAGCTTTATTTTTAAAGATAATAATTAACTTGAAAAAGTTTCATGAAACAATCCAGA
>NW_020200800.1:75157-102881 GCF_001531365.2 Cynara cardunculus var. scolymus
TCATATGAGAGTCGATTAGGGTTTCTTGAGAGTTTGTAATCTTTATTTTCAATAATAGAAAAGCAGCCGCTATTTCTCTGTTTAAATCTTCTTGTGTACTTACTCTTTCAATCTTCTAGTGTAAATCGTTCTGCTGTCAGATCTGGGAAATAACAAAAAGGTTTAAAATTGTCATTATATGGAACCTGATTGGTTCAGAGTTTTGAGATTTGAATAAGCGGAATGCTTTGCTTGATAAATGGAAAAGATCTGGTATTACGTTTCTATTTATTCATATATTTGTTATATATATGAAATGGTATTTTCCCTAAAGGTTTTGGTGATTTTTCACCCTGCAATAACATAAATAGGGTATCTCACTAGACCTTTCGGTCTAACCCTCGTTTTGTGATTTTAACTATGTGTTGCAGGAGGTACAGATGGTAAGGGAAAGGGGAAGGTGTAATATTTTCCTATATGCATTTCTGCATGAGGATCTGTCTTTGCTGTACAGTTTTGATTGATTAGTACAAGAAATGTATTTTGAATTTTTGGACCTTGTAATTGGTCATGTTGGATTCTTGTACTAAGGGACCCGAACGGAATGATATCATGTATTTCCTTTGTATGAAATATGTATTACATGCAATGTGTGGGATGGGGCGTTACAAATATGTAAATCTTTTTCAGCACAAAGTTCTTCTTCAAGATCAAAAATCTTTTTCAAATTTAAATCAAACTCTGGATTTGAATGCACTTTCCAATGTTGTTTTGTACTTTCTTCCGTCTTATTCAAATCATAAACCACCTCTGTTTCTGAATCAAAATCAGACTCATTTAAAAGTTTTTTGAACGATTCAGGAGTCATAGATTCAATAAACTCGGAAAGTTTTTCAAAATTATTTTTAAATGATTCAAAAACAGATGAAGTTTGATGCTGAATATTTTCTGTTGGATATTCTAAATCAAGTTCAGTATGAGAAAATATGATTTCTCTTATTTCATAACTCGACTTAAGATCATCATATTTCATTCCAACTAACTTAAAATTTACCTTTTTAGATGAATCTTCATCGGTTTTATCAATATCATTCTTGTCAAAAATAGGTGATTCAGTTTCAGATTTAACAAAGATTTCCTTCACAGTAGAAATTGAAAAATTAGCAGACCCCTATTTGTCAAAATTGTATGAAGATTGAGGGGCCTTTTTAAGAGTTTCATTTTCAGTATATCCCAAACTCATTTGAGGATTGTAAAAACTAACATCTTTTGGGGTCTTTATCAAAATCTTCAGTGTTTGATCAGACTGACCACATTTGTAATTAATATCCTCTAACTGTTTTATTTTATAGTACATATTTAATATTTCTGCAATAAATAACGTCAAATATCAACTGAATATTATCACGCTCACACACAACTTCACTCAATTTGTTTTTCATTGATAGAAATTCATTTTCAATCTTAGTCTTTTCAGATTTAAGAATTTCTTGTTCTTCTCTCAAACCCTCACTCAAGCATTTATAACCGCATCATTCTTCTCTAAATTTTAACATTAAGATCTTTTCACCTTTCAAAATATCTTTTAAAATTTTATATTATGCATTCATATTTTCAATTTCCTTCATTAATTTTGTGATTTAATAAATTTACCTCATTTTCGTTCTCAGATGATGAGCCTTCAGCTTCAGTTCTTGCCATTTGAAACATATTTATCTGAGTAAAATGGGCAGCTTCATCATTTGACGGGTCTACAAGCCAACTTTCCTCTTCTGCCACCAAAGCCTTGCCTTCCTCAAGGGTTTTTGCCAAATTTGCCTTATTGAGGTAATAGTTTGAAACTTTGAACTTCTTGAATCGGCAATCTTTGATGTAGTGACTAGGCTTTCCATAGTTATAACATCTGCTCCATTTAGCTTTAGCATCCCTCTGGTCTCTGGCTTTCACAAACTTTTCACGCCTTACCTCCTTTCCCTTGTTCTTCTCAAAATTCATAAACTTCTTTCCAAACCTCTTCTAAAACTTTTTTGTCAGTAAATCAAGTTCTTATAGAACTCCTTGATGGCATCATCTGAGTCAGCAAATGTAACACCCCATTTCACATATTTGCATATAAACATGTACTTCATTCAAAAAAATTCAGATTACACCACATAATTTCAAAATTTACAAACCAAAATTTACATGTACAAAATTTGCAATATAAAATTTCAAAATAATGTTCTTGCACTATCACATGTATCAGAACATGTCTCTTCAAAATCGATCAATCTATAGCTTGATCTTCAAAGACACCAGATAAGCACATAAGGAAAATAATCATATTTTCCCCTTCCTCTTATTATCCCGAGACGCTTTTGATCTTGCAATGCATATTTTAAAATACAAAATGAGATTAGACCTGATGGTCTAGTGAGATACCCTTTCTTTTCAATTACAGGGTGAAGCTCACCAAAACTAATTTCCAATCAAAATAATATTTTATCAAACGGTACTCATAAAAATTAGTTATTGAATTCAGATAATACTTTATCCAATAAGTGTCCATATCGAGCAACACTTGGTCAATTATTAATCATAAATATCAAAGCCCCTCTGGTCTAGCAACTAGAGCTTCTCGTCTTACAAACCAGAACCCCTCTGGTTCAACAATCAGAGCAAGCCCGCCCCCTTTAAATCTGTTTTACACAACCCAAAATAAACCAAGATTAAACAGATACCCTCTGGTCCAACAACCAGAGCATCTGGTCTAACCAACCAGAGCTCCTTTGGCTCGCCTAACCACAAATAAAGAATTATAGAAACAACTTCTCAATAAACTTGAATTCCTCATATGATAAGAGGGCCTCTGGTTAAATATGAGTGTCAACCAGAGCTCATCTTGCTTACTTTGCCAAAAAATTTCCATGTTCTAGCTTCTAAGTTTGAATATGAAAAAGAAGTATAAAGATAATTTATAATATAACTAAAATGTGTAATTCCAATTCCAACTACAGAGCCTCTGCATAGCACATGCAGAGCTTCTGGTCAAAATAAAGGTTTGAAAACGAAATCAATAATTTTAATCATAACCAGAGGCCTTCTAGTTAACCTTGAAGATAAAACCAAAGCTCCTTTGGTTTCATTTAAAGAACAACCAGAGCTCCTCTGGTTCCATTAAAGGAACAACCAGAGCCCTTCTTGTTCCACACAACCTTTTCTTTTCTTATTTTAAAATAAATGAAAGTACAACATCCTATTTATTCTGAAACCATTTTTAATCAAAACCACAGACAAGTAAAGCCTCTGGATGTAAGCCATTTCTTTCCCTTCTCAATAGCATCATTGCTATTATTTCAAGAAGATAAATATTTCTAAGTCTTTATGTCACAAAGAAATGTTGACTCAGAACCATCGCAGTCTTATGGATATAACAACAAGAGGTATGGTAATAACCACACACATAGAAATGCCACACTTATCCAAAATGTACACCTCTCCTCGATATGCCACCCTTATCCCATGGTACACCTCTCTTTGATATGCCACTCTTATCCCAAGGTACACCTCTCCTAGATATGACACTCTTATTTCTTCATCAAATCTACAGATAATTTTGTAGTTTTAGCCAACTATGACCTCAAAACTGTTTCATATTAGAAACTTTAAACTCAAGAACTCGTAGTTCTTTAATCCATTTTCCAATCTCAAATCCATATTCTTTCAAAAAAAGAATACTCAACTCAACTGTTTTCAAAAGAAACAGATTTCTCTTTATATTATCAAAACAACTTTAAACCCAGATTAATAATACTCAAAACAACTGTTAAAAACAATTTCCTTTCTTCCATGTAAACATCAACCAAAATTCATGTATTTCGAATATAAGCATATAAAAGTTTAATAATAAAACTTACCTTATATGCATGTATTTGAAGATTGATCACACAACAACTTCAAATAATATCACATAATCTTTTCTAGATAACTTTATGCAGTAACTCACTCAAGAAACACACACACTACCACTTTTTTTTTTTTAAACAAGATAAGTAAGATTAGATAAATCTTATCTTACTATTATATATATATATATATATATATATATATCAAGCATTTTTATTATTTAAAAGTCACATGAGGCGGTAGAGGGTTTTAATATGATAAAACCTTTCCACAAAACCCTCACCCAAATGCATGTATACATACACATACTTCTAATAAATCCATGCATGCCTTTAAATATGCATATTCACATAATCAAATAATTACCTCAAATATCCGAAACCCGGTCATCGCACTATCCACCACTCAAAAGATGGATTCATTTAATCAAACAGCCATGGGTACATGGTTCTCATTTCATATTCTAATTCCTAGGTTGATTTTGAACCTTCATGAAATTGTCACCGTACTTTTACCAAACTGATCTCTTTGTTTTGCAACACTCTTGTTTTTCGGTCCGTTATAGCTTCTGGTGTTTCTACAAAATTAAGTTTGTTGTGTAATTTTACATCCGGAAGCGGTACTGCCAAATTCAAACACCACTTCCCGTTCGACTTGCATGTGTTAAGCATGCCGCCAACGTTCATCCTGAGCCAGGATCGAACGGGTCAGCTAAACACTTTCGTACGTTTGACACCTGAAAAGTGTTATGAAACAAACTAAGCTCCTCTGGTAACTCTAACTGATAAGCCTAAGCCACCGGCCCAACTCGTTTGGAAATTCAGAACGACCCAATATACCTTGGACTGAGCTTACCTCTCTTACCGAATCTGACAACACCTTTCCACAGAGAGACTTTCAACATTACAAAATCACCCATAGAAAACTCAATCGGCTTTCAACTTCTATCAGCATAGATTTTCTGATGGTCCCGAGTTGTTCTAATTCTTTCACGAATCTGTTCAATCTTTTCAGAAGTCACTTGAACAATTTCAAGACCCGTCAACTGTTTCTCACACACCTCATTCCAACATAACGATGTTCCACATTTACGACCATATAAAAGCTCATATGGTGCCACTTGAATGATGCATTGATAATTGTTATTGTATGCAAACTCTATCAATGGCAGATGATCCTTCTATGATCCCTCAAATGTAATAACACAAGCTCTCACATATCTTCGAGGGTCTGGATCGTTCTCTCACTCTGATCGTCAGTCTGCGGATGATATGACGTACTTAAAAAATCTGAGACCCAGAGCTTTTTTGAAAAACTTTCCCAGAACTTTAAAGTGAATCGACTATCCCTGTCAGAGATGATGGAAAATGGAACACCGTGAAGGACTACAATATCCTCGATGTATATCTTCACCAATCTTTCTATTGTAACCCATATTCCTCTTAATTAACAAGAAACACAGTAAAATCAGAGTATGAATAAAATCGTGACTGTGCAACTAAATTGGTTTAACAAAATATTCAAGACGAAAGTAACAATGTAAAACAAGCAGATTCACAGGCATCAAGTGATTGAAATATCTCGTTTGGAAGAGCCATTATTAAAAGCCTTGTGACTTTGGAACGCGTCTTGCAGAAATTTCAACAGTATCACCAGCAACAGGAACCCTAGGAAATAGGGTTGTGGGTACATATGGACAGTTGAGAATTGACTCATACAATTCAAGGTTAAGACGTTCGTAGAAGTTTATCATCCTTATCTTCCATTAGGGATATTCTTCCTGAATGAGAGTAGGAGGTTTTGTGAGTGAACCAACACTATACATAGAATTCCATGAATGATTAGACATTTAAAAAAAAATTGTAAGAAAGTTTGACAGAAAGGTGAAAACGTTGAATTTCTAAAACTGGTAGTTTTAGAGAACACATAAAGCAAACGTTTTTAAAAGAAGTTGATCTAAGATAAGAATGAAATGCATTTTAAAAATGAATAACCAATTATAGAGAAATATCCTTATCGGATATCAATCGACTAATCATTATTTTGATTAGTAGGCTCTGATACCAATTGTTGTAACCCAAATTCCTCTTAATTGACAAGACACACAATAAAATCAGAGTTTGAATAAAATCGTGACTGTGGAACTGAAATTGTTTAACAAAATACTCAAAATGAAAGTAAGAATGTAAAACAGGCTTGAATAAGTCGGAAGCTTTATTAGATTTTCGAGTAGTAACAGAAAACTCTCAATCTAATTGTATTCTCACAAGAACTCGCTATTCTGGAGCATAGTCTAATTCGACACTTTCAGGTAACTTGTAACCTGAGGAGGATGCCTCCTTTTAAATGAGTAAGCTAAACAGAATCTTCTAGAATCCTGGCTTCGAACTATTAGTTCTTGTTCGGCGTTCTTAGCATTCATGTTCCTTGGAAAAGTGGAGCGGACTGAGTCAAAAGCTCTAGATTTTGTTAGGAGTCTTGCGAATAAGTCTGAATCGAGCATGCAAACCACAACAGTAGGAGACTCAGAGGTTCTAAATGTACTATACAGAGGCTATGTGTCTTGAGTGATGCTCTATATCAAGTACTTAACCTTTTTGACGCTTAAGCCTTGATCTTCCCAGGGTAGAGCACATGCTCTGTACATGAGGCACTTAGCTCTTTGAGTAAGAGCTCTATCTCTTCCTATCTTCAACATAAGAGCTCTTGGTCCAGACAGCTTGGGATCTAACAATCTCCCCTAAGTGTAAATAAGACAGGCTCTAACTAGAATGAATGCACAAGTCTAATCAAAGCTAGAGGTCAAAAAGGACCTATGTTTTACATTGACTATCAAATTGTTTTTACAATACGACGAAAAACGAAATTACAGACTTAAAGGAAAGAACGAAAGATAGTTGTTACTTACAATGGTAGAAGCCTAGATATGTTGAAGCTTCAGGAACCTTATAAAAAGTTCACGAAACTCTATCGATAGATCTAACTAGATTGCTCGTCCTCTCCTTTGCACCAGGGGTTGTATTTCTACTTCTTAATAGGTTGTTTTTTATGTATCGTAGAGTTGAATTTGAATATTTGAAGCGCGGGTCTTCACAAAAGAAAACCTTCTTGCCTTGTTCATTTCAGAAGACCACCCCATGTTCTTGCTCCACCAGCATTGTCCAGGAGGGGATGTGCTTTATGCCTTCAAAATCTTCGTTGGGCCCAGTGACACTTAGCTGGTCAATCCTAAAATCTAGAGCAATTTGGAAGTCGAGCTTGCTCTGATAGTTCAGAAGGTCAGTCATCGTTTGCCTTATTGGGGAGTTGGCAAGAGCATACTTCATAGCCTTATCCTTTTTGTGGTCTGTGAAGAAATACGAGGAAAGAAGATCCCAGGGATTAAGATTTATCATATCGCAATCAGTGAAGGTGCAGATCTGCCCATGGGATCGTTCCACTTATTACTCATGGAAAATTATCTGATTGTGGGCAAGGGTCCTCTTTCGGATGTCCAAAATCTGCTTGATCCCATCCATGGAGTGGAATGCAGAGATTGGTTGTGTGAATTGTCGGATGAACCTCTGCCTTATGTTTTCCTGTGCCATCGGATGATGGTCAATTTTCTATGTTGTCACCTAATTCCTCTGGCTGTGTAGATATTGATATATGTATTTACTGTTGCACGTATCTTTGATATCTTCTCCCTTGGTACAAGCCTCATCATTGCATCCATTTGGTCCTTGATTTCTTGCATGCGATCAGAGGATGATTTGGAGCTCCGAGGTCTGCTACTACTCGATCGTTGATGGCTTGCTCTAACTAGACCTTCCTGCCTTAGAGCAGGAGTTACGATTTTGTTCCCTTGAATGAGGATCTTTACTCTATGAGTATGGCGGTGCGATGACGGTTACCGTGGCAGCTAATGGTATGGCCATCAAAGAAGGAGCATTTTTTGTATTGTGTTGAGTCTACTCTGGCTCCATTATGTTTACCACTACTACTTCCTCTTCATTCATTCTCGCGGGTTGAGTAGTCTCCATGAAGTACTCCTCGGATGATGAGAGTCTTGATGAGGATCAGGAGGCATAGATAAAAAGTAGTTTAATCGCATCGTTCTCATCCGGCGTCTACTCTGCCTGTGTAGCTACCTCTGTTGCAGCTGGCATATTTTCTTCTCTGGTTGCCGCCTCTTGATCATGCACAACCCTAGATGTTTGTCTTGATGACTTTGGGGCTTGCTCTTGTTGAGTGGAGGTAGAGGGGGCAGCAGAAGGAGTAGCAGTTTGAGCTATAGTTGGCTGTTTCTCCCCCTATTGATGATTTTGAGGACCAGACGAATATGGACCCTCATTATTGTCAAGCTAAACCTTCTTGGGCGATTTAGCGCATGTTGAGGGTTGTTTGGTAGGCTTACACTTAGGCTTCTGCACATCTATGTGAGCCATTTCTTGGACCTTGGCGTCGATGAGATCGATGATGTTTGCTGCTGCCTAGGTGGCTTTGTTAATTTCAACGTCGACCCAGAACTTGAACGCAGCAAGGAAGCATCGCATGTCTACAACCGCTTGCTTGGATGTGTTGTTGAAGTCCGAGGTGAAATAAGCCACCTTCTAAAGTAGACGATTACCTAGAACCCGTATGTCCGCCTGGGTGATGTAATCGGCAGGGACGCTCAAAGGGATGAGCATTGTTTGATCATGAGAGTTAGACGTGGAGGCAACATTCCTCTGTAGTTGAGCAGAACCCTATGCATGGTTTCCACATTTGTGGCAGTCAATTGTTTGAGTTGTTTCAGTCGAGAAGCATTTGTCATGGACTCAGCTCTCAATACTTCTATGGATGATCAAACTTCTTACAGAGCAAGTGCAGAGGTTGATGGCTCTGTACGGGCCATGTTGAGTCTTAGCTCTTCCAATGAGCATAGCACAGAGGTGGCAAAAGAACTGGAACTCGTCCCTTGGGATGTATGCTGTATAGGTGACCTTTCACTCAACACATAGGCCATGTTCAGTCCTTGTTCCTAGGACACCTTCTATCTCAACTTGTTAGACGTTGGTCGAGGAAGGATTTCCAGCCGATCCTCGTGTCTCTCGTGGAAGAGAAGGCACTATGGTTGTTCCATCAAGAGAGACTTCCTCAACAGATTCAGAGTCTGAAGAAGGGCGCTCACTGATTGGACTTAGAGACTTATCGAGAGTCTCTAAGCCATGTGCACCTTGATCTTGGTCTAAACATGGTTGGGAAATTTCTAGTGTAGAGGAAACAAATTTCTCTGTAGGGGAGAGTAGCATGGCATGAGGAGACATGCCACTTATCTGTTCAAAGGAATTATCCTTTTCAGAGGATGAGTCATGCGATGGGGATTCCCTTTGGCTTAAGTGGCCAGAGGCAGATGCGACCTCTGGCTGGTTTGACTAGCAAGGGTTCGAGGTGTGCGCCTCTGTTTCAATGACCCGTGTTGCTCGACCAACTGCGTCAGATTGTGTGTATGCACTGGAAATTGGGCTGGGAATATAAGTGTGCCTATTTTGAGTCCTAGCCTGCTCTGGCTCTTCCTGAGCCAGGGTAGCGCCTCCCTCTCCTCACTCATCATCTGCACTCGAAAGATGAGCTCTCATCATCACTCTCTTCCTACTTTCCCTATGAGTCATCTGCGATAGAACTTGAGGTGTGTTCTTGTTGTTGACACATAGCCTATTCTCTCTTCTTTCTCTATTCCTCCTCCCTCTTGGCTATCTCTTCTTTTTCTCCCTTCTCCCTCTCTTCCCTCTCCCTCTTTCTCTTTTCATCCTTCTGCCACTGTATTCTGACAGCTTTCTCTTTCTGTGCTCCTTCTTCAAGCGTGAAACGCCCATTTTGTGATTGAGCTTTCTGCCTCTTCCTCTTCACCTCTCTCACTCTCTCCTTATGTGCTCTGTCTTTAATCATTAAATGCATGTTTTATGACTAAGCTTCCTACCTCTTCCTCGTCACCTCCCTCTCCCTCTCTCCCTCTATTGATCCCTCTCAAGTTGAAGTCTTTCTGCCTCCTCTCCATCTTAGGTTATCCTTATGTGTGTCTGGGTTCGAGGCACTGGTTCTAGTGCCTCACATACACGTGTGTTGGCTCTCCTCACCTCCCTCGTCTTCATGTAAGAGACCAACTTGGTTAGAATCGGCCTCTCAGCTAGATAGCCTTCCTTGTACAAAGTTGGCTTGCACGTTGAGAGCACATGCACCTTGTGCACAGGAAGGCATGTGACGTCGATGTTCTGCTCCTCAATACTAGGTCTTAGAGGAAGACCTAGAAAATGTGGGAAGAGCAGAGCAGGCAAATCTTTTCCTCTGGAGACGTCGAGGATCTTCTTTGCGACAATGACCTTGAATTTTGTATACAGAATCAAGGAGTAATCGAGTGGGAGATCAAAGAAGATCCCATAAACTATTTGCAGGATGTTCGTTGAGCACATGTCGAGACTGCCTATCTTGCCCGTAAGTGAATGGTTAACAAATGTGAACAGTACATTCCATATTGGTGGCAAGTACTATCGACGGTACTGAGATGGGTATCGAATCTGCTGGTTGTAGCCCAACATCATCAATTAAGGGACCAACTCGTCCCCGGTTGGGAGAGGTGCATACTCGTTCAAACCAAGATCCATCTTGGTGGGTAGTTAAAGGACGCGGGAGAACAACGACCTTGAAATACGAACACTGACGTATTCTTTGGTTGAAGAGAGATAAATTTCACCGACTATCCCATGTTGGGAGTTGGTTATATCACAAGATTGCAAAAATTTCTGAATAAATCGCTTAGAAAAAATGTCATTAGCATTGTGAGGGCAGGGTTGAGAAAATGGTGGTGGAGAATGTCTACTATAGGGTGATACTTGGAATCGAAGCTACCCTAGATCAGCTAAAGGGAGTGATTGTTGGGTCTCAAGGGAAGTGGGTTGACAATTTGGTTTCTCGCTCAATATATTTGAGAGTGGTGGTGTTGGTTTATGAGTGTTTGATTCGGAGAAAGACATTGTTGCAGGTTTCTTGAAGAAAAGGGTTGAAGATGACAAGTTACTGGTTTTGCGGAATTTTTTTGGGTTTGACGAGAAACTTTTTTATTCGATTTTCCGTTTAGGGTTTTGAGAGCAGATAGGATTGCAAAGAACTTACTTGGGATTGAAGATCGATTGATAACAGATTTTGCAGATTATCACACAACAAATAACAAATTCTTTAAACAACAATATTCTTCAAGAATATTTTTCAAGAACTCCTTCAAGAACACTTTCATGGCCTTTAAATTTCTCTTGTATATTTTGTAAAATAGTGAACTGATAAGGTTTTTACCTTATCCTCTTTCTTTTTATACTTAGGATGAGGCGGTGATGAATATCTTTCATTATAAAATCATTTAGGCGGTGGAAAGATAATGTTTTATAATCAACCTTTCTTAACCATGAGGGTTTGGATTATAATAATATTCTCACATATTATTTTATCATATAACCGCCTATAAAATTTCCACATGCATGCATAATATCAAATTAACACACATGTGCACATAATTCATTCATTTATCTTTAAGACAACATGCATGTTATCACATAATTCACATAATGAACACATAAATTTACCTCAACCCAGGTTTGCAGAAAACCCAGTTATAACAAATAGCACTAAGACCAACAACTGCTCCTTCTCTTCTGACAATCATGTTCCGCAGTTCGTGGTATATGTGCTCCAAGTCTTCTAAATAAAGGTTAGAGAAATCAGCTTCGCTAAATACCCAGACCTTCCCATCTTGTCGTGTAACAGTGAACATCGGATACCAAACTTTAAAAAGTCTTTGGGCATCAATTTTTTTGATAAAGACGACTTGATGTCGAGTCTGAACTTGGTTGATTAGGAGACGCTTTGCCTTGAGAAAGTGCTTCTACTCTAAACGATAGTCTCGAGATTCTTTATGAATACCAAGAATCTAGTCGGCACTGAGAGCTTTGCGGTGCCGGAGGAAGATACCAAAGTAAACGTCCTCCAGATAAGGTTCTCTGATCCTTGCACGATCATAACCTGGAACGTTGGCGCGAATTGCAAATGGCACAGAGTTCTTTGTAAATATCTCAGTCGGATCAAATGCCGCTCTCGGAGATTCGGACACACCAAGATCAACTGTAGTGGAGGGTTCAGGCAAAGTCTGACGATCACCCTGGAATGGGAAGACAGGATCTTCTTCATTAATATCTGCTTCAAAATCAAAATACATCCCAGATGAATCATCAGTGTTGTCAATATCTTCACCGAAATCCTGATCTCCGCCCAGTTCTATAGCAAACGCTTCATTGAATTCCACATTGGCCGACAAATCTAGTTGCAACCTTATTCCAACAGTGGAGTCCGCCGGCTTTTCAACCATGGGCTCGATTGATGGATTTGTCTCTAGAACTGTCTTATCTTTCATAATTATTGGCTCAGTAGTCCTTTCCTTTGTTGATTCAGGGACAGAACTTTCAACGTTAGCCGCTTGAGAAATCGGCTCCCTTTCAACACTTTAAGCACGAGCAGACGACTCAGCCAGCCTCTGTCTCTTTCTCTCCCCTCATGATGATCAGGATCGTCCGGATCATCATGTCTTCTTTTCAGTGAGGTGGCTTGAGCTCGGTACGTCTCTTTTAAGATAGATACCCGTTCGAAGAGGGCTTCAATTGAACTTTTTAGGTCTTGAGTGTTTGATGTAATTAACTTACTAAATTTTGAGAAGTTAGAAGCAACCACATCTTGGAAGGCCAAAAACACTTAGGCTCTAACTGTGGGATCATTATCAACAAGCTATCGGAGGAGCACAACCAGGTCTGCATCAGCCGCATCAGGATTTTGTGTTGACATCAGCTTTGCGTATAATAGAGATTTAAGCTCATCCACCGATTAATCTTGTACCGTCAGAGGCTCAGGTACATGCGGTGGTGACGACACAGACGGTTGATCTTCTACTATTTGCTCATTCCCTTTCATTTTCCTTTTGAGACTTGAAATTTGTGCTTCCATATGATCTTGAACAGCCTTTAGGGTGCCGTCCAAATATTCCCTTGACACGAAGTCGGGTAAGATCACTCCTGGATCACTTAGATTACCAGTTGAAACAACAGTTTAATAAACTGTTGTGCCTACATTCAGTGTTGGCAAAATGGTAGCACTAATAGGACTTCCGACTGGTCCTTGTGGTAAGTCAATAGACACCACTCTGGTCGTTTTGGCGAGTTCACTAAGAACCGCAATTGGAGCAACAGATGCTCTAGACTCTTGTGTACCTAAGTGTATAGGCTCTAAACTCTAGGTGCACAGAATCGATGTCGTAGGCTGGGGTAGTGGCCTACTTATTTCAATATCTACATTCTCCGAGTGAGAAGCAGATAGAGTATGTGATAAATCCCCGTGATGAATTGAAACAACTGGTTGTTGAGAACCAGTTGAGTGGTCAGGATGGGTCTGGAGATGCATAGTTGGGCTAGCTATGTCTTCTTCAATACCAACATTCAACAGATGAATGTCGATAGCAGATGTGGGTGCCCGGCTATCTGTTTCGGCTGGGATAGGAGCTTGTTCTTCATTTTGTGTTCCACTCTCACACTTACCATCTTTTTCTTCGTCCCTTACACTCAACCTCTCAACATTTTCGACTTGAGCTCCCTCATCACCTTCTACTACTGGAATATCTGGAACATCCTCTAGCATACGATCAAATGCATCATATGTTCCTTCAAATTCATCAACATTGAAGAATAGTGAATGCAGACTTGGACAAGTCTGTGTAGCTTCAATTTTTGGAAAAATATCTTCAATATTCTCAATCACTGCTCCAATTTGAATATTACGAGAAAGTATCGGTTGAGCAGGATTGTCAACATCATCATTATCATCACCATCATCATCATCACCCTGAGCTGCCTCGTTATCGGAAATAGTATCTTTCGAACTTGAAGAAGCTGAGGAAGTACTTTCTGTTGAAGTACTGTGCTGATTAGAGGCTCCCTGCTCCTCAACACCCCTCTCATTTTCATTTTCACTAGGCGCACAACCTTGTTCAGGTAACCCTTGTTCCTGAACACTCACAACTAAAACTATACCCTCTCCCTCAGCTAAGGCATGGGTTGATCTTGGGGTAAGTTCAACCGATTCTGGCTGAACTATAGGATCTATCATTCTCCTGTAGTCTATTACGCACTGAGCCCTCTGATCAGTGAAGGCAAAAAGCTCAGGTGGGATTTCCATAATGGAGTCCAAATCTTCAATTTATGTATGTTGCCGAATACGCGTCATGACAAACGATGGCCCAACTTTACTGTTTACCCTGGCCGGAATGTCATCGTTGGAGTTTATCATGACTTTAATGAATAATTGTAGAAATCTTTGAAATGGCACGAACTTCCTTACTTTAGACGAAAACTGTTTAGCGTTGACGAGCTCGACGAGTTCGTTCCATATTATCAGCGCAAAATCGTACTTGCGCGTATATACGATCTCATGGAAGAACTTCAAAAATGAACTGCTGCAGGTATCAATTCCAGCAGTCTTTGATGTTAGGCATCGGTTAAGGATTGAAAACAGAAGATGCCATATCGACGGAAGGAATCGTCGTTTCAACTGCGACGAATTAGTCAACTCTTGCGAGTATCCTAATCGTTTGATATCACGGCAGAGTTCGTTGTCGATGACTAAAGGTTCAAATCCTGTCGAGCCCGGTCCCGAAAGGCGCAGTATTCTTCGGAGTCGTTTTAGAGTCAAACGACTTACATATTCGTCTACGCTTCCTTTGAAATAATATGTGTCACCGTCTTTGGCAAGAGTTAACGTATTCCAAAACTGCAAGAGATAAATCATCGGGACAGGAGAATGGGCAGAAAGGGCATAAGATATAGGATGTCCACGAAGGATTTCTGGTATAATCTGGTATTTAGAGGGCATGTCAAAGTTGAAGGAATGATTATTAGGTTTAATTTTGAGAAATTGTCTTTGTGGTAATAGGATTTCTTCTGGGATTGGTTGGTTTAATGGCTGTGGTGGGTTATTAATGTTATAAGATCTGACCGAAAAAATATGGGATTCCTCGTCAGACTGATTATGTTGGTCCGCCATTTATACCTGTAAAATTTCCAGAAATTAGATCCTGAATAATGAAACAAAGCTAATATCTCAAAATCAAAGCAAAAAATTTGTAAAAGAAATTGAAAAAAACAAAAAAAAATTCTCAAAAAAAATAACACTAAAAAAATTAAAAAAAAATTGTGTAAAAAATATTAAACTTGAACTTTAAAAAAAATAAACTTAAAAAATCTAACAACAAAATTTAACTAAAAAGAATTAATTCTAAAAGAAATCTAATACTAAAAAAAATTTCTAAACAAAATTAAAAAAATTATTCTAAAAAAATAAAATTCTAAGAAAAAAAAAATAAAAACTAAAACTAAAAAAAATTATAACAAAAAATAAAACAAATAAAAATCTTAAAAAAATAAAACTAAAAAAAATTAACGAAAAAACAATTCATCCGGATTAGATATCCGGACGAAGAAAAACAAGAAATAAAAAACTCTAAGTCTAAACAATATTCGGACAACTCAACCGGATTGAGGTTGACCGGATTAAACTCTGGTCACATTCTCCGGTGAGAATCTGATCAAAACAAAAGACGTAAATAGATTAAAACAAAAAATTAGGCCTAAACTAAACAAAAAACTAAAACGATCAACACTATTAGCAAAACTTATTACGATTTTAAACCCTTATTAGAATCGATTTATGATTAACAATACAGTTTTAAGTCGAGTAAAGTCCAAATTCGATTATTTAACAGATTAGATCTTATTATGGTTCGATTAAGAATTATCAGTCCAAAGTTAAGAGTCATCGAATCCAAATGAAACAAAGATTAAACCTTTGAAGAATAGGGATGAAACAAAGATCGATTGAAGGCATGAACTTGAATATCTTGAGCGATTTAACAGACGGAGAAGATGATGAACTGTATCCAGCAATGAATGGTAAAAGTAAAAGTAAAAAAATGAACGAGCAAAATCAATCGAATATTTATAGGATAAGACAACAAAACCCTTCAAATTCTAAACCGCTCAAGACTTATCCGGATTAGGATAAATCGGACAAGAGGTGTCGTTTTAGAGTATACGCACAATGAAAGAGTTAATCCGGACGATAAATCGCTCAAGGCACAAGCGATTTAGATGAACATCGCTCAAGGGTCGATCGATTTAAAAATAAACCGCTCAAGAGTCATCCGATTTGACATAAGTTGGATGATAAATCGCTCAAGGCATGAGCGATTTAGACAAATAGCGCTCAACAAACAATTTACACGGATATCGCTCAAAGAATAAGCGATTTGGACATAAATCGCTCAAAGAATAAGCGATTTGGACATAAATCGCTCAAAGAATAAGCGATTTGGACATAAATCGCTCAAAGGACGAGCGATTTATACTTAAATCGCACAAGCAACAAGCAATTTAAGAATCCGGTTAATAACATCAAGCGATTTAGAACATCGCACAACTTCTTAGGAAACATGTCTAATCTTATCCGGATAAGAGTTTATCGAATAGCCTTTTGTCCGGATTAGCTTAAATCGGACACTGCTTTGTCCAAAGATGCAATAAATCAGACAAATTGTTGTCCGGATTAGTCTAAATCGGCCAAACACTTATATTTTTAAACTCTAAATCTTTCAAAAATTAGATATTGTTTAATAACCTGTAAGAAAATTTTAAACCAGTTAGTTCATACAGATATATTCACCCCCCCCCCTCAAAATATGAATCAGATAAAAATACAGATAAAAATCGACACTCCCCCTTAAATATAGATTTCCACGATCAATGAATTTAAAATCATATAAAAAAATGAAATACTGATTTATATTAAAAAATACAAATATTTTGACCAAATGAATTTGAATTAAATACAGTTTAAGAAATTTAACTGTTTTTAATAAAAATTCAAATTTTCAAATTCTGCATGCCTAACTTTGATACGAGAAAGTTGAAGCGTTTTTCATCTAAGGCTTTCTTAAATAAGTCGGCTAACTGAAATTGTGTATTTGTAAAATACAACTTAATGGTTTCTTTTTCTACATGATCTTTAATAAAATGATATTGGATACCTATATGTCTGGTATTAGTGTGTTGAACATGATTACAAGATATGGCAATTGCACTTTTAGAATCACAATAAATGAGAATTTTATTAAAATAAAACCCGTAGTCTCTAAGTTGTGTCTGCATCCACAATACTTGACAACAGCAGCTAGCAGCATCTACGTATTCTGCTTCAGCAGTAGAGATGGATACGCAGTTTTGTTTCTTTGAAGCCCAGCTGACTAATTTGTCTCCCAGAAATTGTAGATGTCCCGAAGTACTCTTCCTATCCAACATACAACCTGCATAGTCTGCATAGTCTACATCTGAGTAAGTTGTTAGTTCAAAACTAGTACCCTTGGGATACCAGAGTCCAAGATTAGCAGTCCCTTTCAAATAACGAAAAATGCGCCTACCGGCACTTCAATGAGACTTCTTTGGATTAGCCTGATATCTGGCACAAAGATGTGTAGAAAACATAATATCCGGTCTACAAGACGTCAAATACATTAAAAAACCAATCATGCCTCTGTATGTTTTCTGATCTACAGCTTTTCCAGATGGATTAACATGTATTTTCGTTCCATAAGCCATAGGTGTTTTGATAGATGAACAGTTTTCCAAATTAAATTTCTTTAGGATATGAAAAATATATTTTCTTTGATAGATAAAAATTCCCGAAGATAATTGTTTTACTTGAAGAACTAAAAAGAAGTTCATCTCACCCATCATGCTCATTTTAAAACGCGAAACCATTAAGGCAGAAAAGTTTTTGTAGTATTTTGGGTTTGTAGATCCAAATATTATATCATCTACATAAATTTGTATCAAAATAATATCCGACTTCTCCTTTTTAATAAAGAGGGTCGTGTCTATATTACCTTTCKAGAAACCTGATTTTACCAGAAATTCTGATAAAATGTTATACCAGGCTCTCGGTGCTTGTTTAAAACCGTATAGGGCTATGTCGAGGATATATACATGATCTGGCTTTGACTGATCCACAAAATCCTCCAGTTGAGCAATGTTCCTTGAGAAGACCATAAAGGAATGTTGTCTTGACATCCATCTGGTACACAGTGAAGTTCTTGTATGTAGCGTACGCTAGAAACATCCTTATAGCTTCAATCTGTGCAACCGCGGAAAAGGTTTCGTCGTAGTGAACACCTTCTTCCTGATTGTATCCTTTAGCGACAAGTCGGGCCTTATTTCCGACAACAACGCCATCTTCGTCCTTTTTGTTTTTGAAAAAACATTTTGTACCGATAATTGTCTTATTGTTAGGACGGGGTACCAATCTCTAGACTTTCAGTGCTTCAAACTGGTTCAGCTCCTCTTGCATCGCAAGTATCCAGTCCGGATCAGCTAAGGTTTCAGACACCTTAGTTGGTTTAATGTTACTCAGAAACATGGAATATAAACACTCATTAGCTGTAGCGGACCAAGTACGAATAGGTGCTGATAGATCACCAATAATTTGATGTATTGGATGATTTTTGGTCCACTTTTTGCTATGAGGTAGGGGAATATAGGAACATTGATCTGAGTTTTGATCAGTGTAAGCATTTGGGGAGTTAATTGGAACAAGTTCAGGTGAAGGCTCAATATTTGGAACTGGAGTAGGCTGAATATCTGACTGAGGTAAGGTATTTTCATCTTCAACGACCGACACCTTTAGCGCGTCAGTATTTACACCCTCTTCACACTGAACTTGACCGTCAGGAGTTTCCATCTCAATTTCTTCATCGACTTCTTCTGTTTCTTGTTCAGTTTAAGTTACTGGAACATCAGCAGATGGACCAGATAATTGTTCTTCGGCTTGTATATTCCTGGACAAATCATTGGACTGATTAGATTTATTTTCGAAATATTCATCATAAAAGTTTTCAAACAAAGAATCGGAATCAGAATTATCAGTATTCAAAGATTCAGGTTTATTTGTTTTCCGCATAGTATTAATTATCAGCCCGGGTCCTGAACCGTGTTGTTCAGAAGCCACATCAATAACTTCATCAAATGACACTTTGACGCTCTTATTGATGATTTTTGTCCTTTTCTTGTAAACCCTATATGCAGCAGACGTTTTTGAATAGCCTACGAAGACAGCTTCATCAGCCTTTGCAGCGAACTTCCCTCTGTCCTCTTTGTCATTCAAGATAAAACACCTACAACCAAATACTCGAAAGAATTTGATATTAGGTATTCTTTTATTTATTATTTCATAGGGAGTTTTACCAAACCTTATGTGAACGAGAGATCGGTTCTGGGTAAAACAAGCAGTTGCCACTGCTTCAGCCCATAAAAATAATGGAAGTTAGAACATGTAAGGAGTGTACTCGCTGCTTACACCAACGTTTTATTTTTACACTAAACGACAACATTTTGTTGCTGTGTCCGGGCTACAGAAAATGTATGTGTGATACCGATGGATTCTAGAAATGAGCCGAGAGTATTGTTCTTGAACTGTCTTCAAGAAGGAAATGATTGTCTCAGCTGCTTCATCCTTTGACTTCAGAAAATGAACCCGTGTATATCTTGAGTATTCGTCGATAATGACTAACATATACTTCTTTCCGTTTATGCTTTGGACTCGCATAGGACCACAAAGATCCATATGGAGTAGATGCAGAGGACGTTCGGTGTTGAACTCTGTCTTTGGCTTATATGAAGCTTTCTTTAGCTTACTCATCTCACATGTGCTGCACACATGGTCTTTATGAAACTTTAAGTTCGGGATGCCTTTAACCAAGTTGTCACAAACCATCTTGTTCAGATATTTAAAGTTGAGGTGAGAAAGACGTCGATGCCACAGCAGATTCTGCTTCAAGGATGTCTTGGATATCAAGCAGACTTCAGTATCTACTTGTGTGTTGGATAGGTCAATTGTGTAGAGGTTTGATCTTCTGACTCCAGCTAGAAGCTCCTTACCATCAGTAGTATGAATGTTGCACTGGTTAGCTTTAAAGCAAACTTCTAAATTTTTTATCACAAAACTGACCAATACTGAACAGATTATGTCCAAGTCTTTCGACATATGACACTTTCTTTATCATTAAATTCCCAGATATTACGTCACCATATCCAAGGATAGGCGCGTATTGATCATTTTCGAATCTTACCGTACCTCCAAATGATTCAACAAAGTTAGATAATAGTTCTTTTCTACCAGTCATGTGCTTAGAACATCCAGAGTCTAAGATTCACACATGTCGGTTAACCTGCAAAAGTGAATCGATTGGGTTTTGGTACCCATTTTAGATTGGGTCCTTTGAGATCAGATCTTGTTGGTGGTATACTATATGTACCAAACCAACGTTCTTTAAAATAAACTTTCTTAGACTAAGCAGATAAAGCAGAATGAATGATATGATAAGGCTTAAAAGAAGTAAAAGACTTATGCAACTCATTCAATCTACACGGAGAACAATTATTTTTACTATTTCTGATATCAAACAATTCATCTACTGAATATCTTTGTAGAGAATTATTCAATGTCGAATTATTTAAAACAGAATCAGCAAAATTATTCTTGTTTTGTTGATTTGAAGATTTTTCTACTTCTTTTACTCTTCAAGCCTTCTTAAACTTCAACGATTTATCTGAAACGGGAAAAATAAAATCATCAGCTTTAATTGAACGATGAACTTTATGTTTAATTTTCTTATCATCAAGCTTCTTCTGTTTCCTCAAATTCTTTTTAGTTTTATTCTTTTTATAATACCAATTCTCAGAAATAGGTTTTGCATTAAAATTCTTTTCCAAATCTGAAGTTAAGTCAGAATCCTCAGTTATTTCATTTTTAACAAGGAAATTTTCATGACTAGGAAGTTTCTTAGAAAAGTCAAATTGATCAATTTCATTGTCCAAACAAGTCTCTGAATTCAAGATGTCCGAAAAATTAATTTCTTCATTTAAAATATTTTTTTTTCTGAATCCGAAGTTTCACTTGAAGATTTAGTACACGGAAAATACTCAGACTCAACTCGTTCCGTTTTAACTTTAGAATTTTCTGAATTTTCAATTTTATTTAAAAATTCTTGCTTTTGTTTATTAAATGAAAACATTTCTTCATTTAAAATCTTTTCTAACTGAACCACTTGTTTTTCTAAAATTAAAGTTGGAGTATAAAGCTTCGGTTCAACAGATTTAGATTCAAGCTCTGCTTTTGAATAAATGTGAAAATAATCAGTTGAAAGTGCAGAGACTTGTGTTTTGTAGCTATCATTTCAGTTTTTATAATCAAACAGAACTTGCATTTTGTCTTTTCTTGTTGGTTAAAATCTTCTTGTTCTATTTCATCAGATGATTTTGTAAATTTAATTTGAAACTCGGGTCTACAATCAAGATATTAAAATTTATATAAATCGACCAAGAGTTACACGTATTAGAAATCAAACACCATTTTAACACTTTTTTACCAAAAATTTGGATCAAAACATGCAAAATTATGAGTTTTTGAAGAACAGAAACAATTTTCGTAAACTCAAGAATCGATCAAAATCGGTTCAAAACTTGATTTAAATAAAAAATGATGTAAATCAAAGATGTTCAGATAGTAATTGCGAATCTAGTAGTGCAAATTTTATGAATTAACACTCAAAATTGATGCGATTAAAGCCAAAAATGTGCAATTCGGTCGATAGAACTCATGAACAGCGATGAACAAATGAAGAACAGTCGGTTTAAATCCACTAAATCCATGCAAAATCCTCGAAAAATTTGTAAATCCTATAATCAAATTGCTGCAATCTGTGCTCTGATACCAATTGATGTTCCCAAAATCATACAAATTAGATTAATTGTTCAAGAACACAATCAATAATTAGTACAGAAAGATTTTCATGAATATTGCTATTGAATTTCTTGAGAGAAAGTACAAGTGATTAACAACTCTAATCCGAAATTATGAACTGAACTAATTACAATTAAGAGACTAAATCCTATTTATAATAAGGAAATAATAAAGACTTACTATTACAAAAACATTACAATGCGAGAACTTGAATACAACAATAGAGCATAATCTTGAACCCAACACATACCCTATTCATCAAATCCATGAAAGTTGCGGGTGCAGTAGTTAAGCCAAATGGTATTACTAAAAATTCATGATTCCCGTACCTAGTTTGGAAAGCTGTTGTAGCAATGTCCTCCTCCCTGACTTTTAACTGGTGATACCCTGACCTTAAGTCAATCTTGGAGAAATAACTTGCTCCCACTAATTGATCGAACAAATCATCAATCCTTGGCAAAGGATATTTCTTCTTGATTGTCAATTTGTTTAATTCACAATAATCTACACACATTCGCATAGACCCATCTTTGTTTTTAACAAATAAGAACGGAGCACCCCAAGGTGAAGTGTTGGGTCTAATGAATCCTTTATCAGTCAGATATTTCAACTGTGCAACCGATTCCTTCAATTCTGATGGAGCTAACTGGTATGGTGCCTTTGCTACTGGTGCAGCCCCTGGTATAAGATCAATCTGGAACTCAATAACTCAATCTGGTGGCAATCAAGATAAGTCCTCAGGAAAGACTTCCAGATATTCATTAACAATTGGAATCGATTCCTCTTTTCTTTTCTCTTTCTTCACATCAATCACATATGCCAGACATCCCTGGCACTTCTTTCGAATACTTTTTAGAGCTTTCATCACAGTTAAAATACTGGTATGGTGATTCTGATGATCACCATAAATAACAACAGTTCCTTTCTCTAGCAAAGTGATTCTTATCATTTTCTTATTACAAATAATACTAGCTTGATACTTTGTCAACCAATCCATACCCACCACTACATCAAATCCCTTCATCAGCATAGGAAATAACCGAATCGGTAGTTCACATCCCTCAATAACAATAATGTAGTTATTGAATACACTAGTAACAGTTTCCTAACTATTAGCAATATCAACTACTAATTCGTCATCAAGTAACACAGAATTCAAACATGCACTTTGAGCAAACGATGGTGATACAAACGAAAAGTTTGCACCATAGTGAAATAACACCTTAGCACGTATTGAATTCAGAAGGAAAGTACCTGTTAATACATCTAGTGACGCCTCTGCCTCATTCTTTGTCATTTGGAAGGACCGTCCCCGTGCCCCTCCTTGCCCTCCTCTGGTCACAGTAGGTCTTCCTCGAGTACCCGACGCATTACTCCCCATTGTCAGCTGTGGAGTTTTTAACAATGGACAACTTGGTTGAATATGATCCGGAGAATTGCAATTGAAACACCTTCTGTTAGCTGGGCAACTCCTTGACAAATGGCCCGCTTCACCACACTTGTAGCACACTTTCTTGGGTCCGTCTTGCACTCACCCTAATGAATCTATCGACATTGTGAACAGACTTTCTCACCTATCTTCTGCTCAGATCTGTTATCATATTTTACTGCTTTTGGCCCTCAAAAATTAGACGAAGGCCCTTCCCATCATCTTTTTTCCAGAACTTTTCCTTCTGATTGTCGATTCTTATTTCGTTTTGTTACTTTGGCCGCATCCACAGTTAGTGAGTAGGCATTAAGGTTCATAGCAATTACAAACTCTCTAATTGAGGGTTCCAAACCCCACATATACCTTTCTACCTTCCTGGATTCTGATGAAATATAGTGTTTAACAAATTAGGAGTATTCAATAAACTTCTCTGTATACTCTCGAACTATTCCATTTCCCTGTTCCAACTTCAGAAATCCTCTTCCATTTGTCGTAGAACAGTTTTAGGACAAAACTTATCCTTGAACCGCTGCACAAATCCTGTCCAGGATAATGTTTGTAAGACATTCGTTCTGGCCAACGATTCAATTTCCCACCAAAACAGAGCATTTGATTTCAATACTGAAACAACAAATCTGACTTTATCAGATTCTGGACATTTGATAATATTGAACACAGATTCAATCTCCTTCATCCAGCACATGGATTTTACTGGATCTCTTTCCCCATAAAAGGTTGGTGGTTTGCATGCCAAAAACATCTTACCTTTTTTGTTGTGGGTGACCAGAACAGAGGGATGAACTTCCACTCTTTCCGTTTCTACCCTAGCCGGTATTCCCATGATGGATGTCAGAGTTTCCCGTAACTTTCCCATTTCCTCGGCCAGCATATCTCTGGTTACATATTCTGGATGTGGTACCAATCTTTCCTGAACATTCCCAGAATGGGATTCTTTAGGTTCAGGGTGTACTTCAGCCCGACCTCTTCCTTGCGACTGACTTCTTCCTCTGCCTCTTCCCCTAGCTGTTCCCTGACCTCTATTTCCGGAAGTACTAGTCGGAAGATAAACAGGTGATTCTTCTCTTTCCTCGGATTCTGGACAAGCCGTTCTTTCAGATCTCCCGAGTTCGGCTAGACATGTTATAACCAAGTCTGAGACAACCTGGGTTAAGGTAAATTATACATGTTTATTATGTGGATTGTGTGAAATATGCATATTTAAGTAAAAAAATGCATGAAACATTTATGTGAAATGTGAATATGATATCATGCAATAATAGCATGACATATATAATTCATACGTRTATGCATGTAGTGTGAAGCATGCATGAGGTGGTGTTTATTAAGTTTAATTATTCGGGTGAAATCATGGTATCTTCATGGTTAAGATATTATGAATTTTATAATGTAAAATCCACCGCCCAAGATTATTTCTATTGGAGGAAGCTTTCACCGCCTTTAAGTTTTATAACTAAAATCATCTTCACCGTTTTGGTGAGAGTATTTAAAGAAGTAAAAAAGATAAGATTTTATCTTATCATTTCAAACTGAAGTCTGTTCAAAAGAGAAAGAAAGCTTGTGGCGGTGAAAGGTGTTCTTGAAGAATCTGTGCTAAGAATAAGCTTTTGATGTGTGTTTATCTTCAAGAAATCTGTTTGACAAGGTGAGTTTTAAACTACGGCAGACTATAAACTGTGAGTTTTCTTTTAAAACTACCTTTGTTTATAAACTATGAGTTTTATTGTTGATCATACGCTATGTTTTATGATGTTGGTTTTGAAGAAAAGATGGTAAAACTATTTTGATAGTCTTAAAGATGATATTGTTATGTTGGGAAAGATAAAGAAGAGATTGCTTCTTTAAAACAGTTTCGAAAATGATATCCTGTTTTGTGGATTTAAAGAAAACTTGATTTTTTGGAAAATCTTCGAAAGAAAACATTGTTCCTGAGTTTAAAAAGGTTTTATGGATAAAACTATGAATGAGGATTCGATACGATGGTTGTGACTGCGGTCCTTCATCCGAACAAGTTCATAGATTTTGAAGAAGGAATAAGGGTGGCATATCAAGGATAGGTGTCTTTTGGAATAAGGGTGGCATATAAAGGAGAGGTGTCTTCTGGAATAAGGGTGGCATATCATGGAGAGGTGTACCTTTGGATATAAGGGTGGCAATTGTATGTGAATATTATAGCTCTTGTTATTATGTCTTTTGAGACTACAATAGATTTGAGTCCTTACTTCTTTGTGATTTGAGAACACAAAAATATTGTTCTTATTAGAAATAATGGTAATTATGCTATTGAGAAGGGGAAAACTTGGCCAATGGCCATTGGTATTGGTTAAAAGTGTTTTGAAACAGAATGGTTATTTGCATGAGGAATCAGAGAGGCTCTGGTTGTTCCTCGTAAGGAACCAGAGGGGCTCTGGTTGATTCTCATCTTTGGACCAGAGGATTTGGTTATTGATTTGAAGGATTGGCAAATTTTTATTAAAATGTATTASAGGTGTTGTATCTTTTGTTAAGTGTTTTCATGACAAAAATAAGATTTTAAATATTTAAGAAAAGAATTTTATACTTRGTMTTTTWATGAAAAACAGTCCACAGAAGCTCTGGTTAAGTGTTGAACCAGAGGGGCTCTGGTTGGACATGTATTTGGAACCAGAAGCTCTGGTTAGTACAACCACAGGCTCTGGTTGAGCATGAAGTTTTTATAAATTACTCGTTTTATGAAAAAGGTTATCTTTTGATTGAGAGTTTATCTAAATATTATTTATATTAGTGAAGTTTTGGTTAGATCGACCAGAGGCTCTGGTCATGAAGAGCAGAAGCTCTGGTAGAGAGACCAAAGGGGCTCTGGTCCTGTTTCGAAATATTTTCTAAGTCTGGTTGGTTCAACCAGCGGCTTTGGTTGTGAAGAGGCTCTGGTCGAGGAACCAGAAGCTCTGTAAGAGAGACCAGAGGGGCTCTGGTAAAGAATGTTTAAAATATTTTCTAAGTGTTGTTTGAGACCAGAGGCCCGATGGAAGAAAGCGGTATGTTTACAGTTTTGCTTCATAAGATGTTTGATTTGAAATAAATGTTTTGGTGATCTTCACCCTGCATTACATAGAAGGGAATCTCACTAGACATTCATGTCTAACCCTCATTTTCGTGTTTCCAAAATTATGTGTGTAGGTAATGATAAGGGAAAGAGTATTGTGTGAATTACTTCCCTATATGCTTAGCTGTTTTGGAAGCTTAGACGCTAGGATACAAGATTATGTATCTTTTGGAATTTTTGGGTTGTGTATTTTATATTCCAAACTCTTGTATCATGGACCTATATAGGGAAAACATGTATTCTATACATGAAATATGTTTTATATGCAATGTGTGGATTTGGGGTGTTACATAGTTGGTATCAGAGCCTGAGTTTAAGGGATTTAGGTATTCACTGCATGATACATAGACTTAAACTATTTCATTGCATATTAGGGTCACAGACATAGTTAGCACCTTTGAAATGAATGTAATAAGTTAAGAGGTCAGTGTGTAAGGTATTTTCGGATTACATCTGGCCAATGTAATTTTGAATCTACAGGTACATAACTGAACTTGAAAATTTTATTATATTTGGGAATGTGAGAAATATGTGTTTTAACTTTGTTATCTACAGATGGCTAGTAGATCGAGAAGGTCAGAAAGGATCACCCGCCCCAATGAAGAAGAATCCCCTGTTGCTCCTGTTGGCACCTTTGAGGGCAGAGGCAGAGGCAGAGGTAGAGGACAGACCAGAGGCAGAATAAGTCAGCCAGAAATCAATATGAATCAAGCAGAATCAAACTCTGAAAATATGAATCAAGAACAGATATCTCACCCAGAATATATAACAAGAGACATATTAGCTGAAGAAMTRGGAAAGCTAAGGGAAACCTTGACTTCTATCTTAAGGAATCCTGCCAGAATAGAGATAGGCAGAATTGAAGTTACTCCATCAATCCCAATTATCAATAACGAGGAAGGAGATATAAAGATGTGTCTAACGTTTAAACCACCAACCTTCTCGAGAGAAAGAGATCCAATCAAGGCTATGTGTTGGATCAAGGAGATGGAGTCTGTATTCAATACCATCTGATGTGCTGAAACAGACAAAGTTAGATTTGCAGTCTCAATGTTAAAATCGAATGCGCTATTTTGGTGGGAAGTAGAATCTTTAGCCAGAACAGACATTTTGCTGACTATGTCATGGCTAGAGTTTGTCAACAGATTCAAGGAGCAGTTTTGCTCAAAAGCTGCTGTTAGACAAATGGAAGAAGACTTTTTGAAATTGGAACAAGGAAACAGGACAGTAAGGGAATATACAGAGAAATTCATTGAACATTCAAGGTTTGCAGAACATTATATTTCYTCAKAATCTAGAAAAGTGGAAAGGTATATTTGGGGATTGAAACCATCAATCCGAGAATTTGTTATAGCCATGAATCYGGCTACATTTTTATCGACTGTTGACGCAGCAGAAGTAACAGAGAGAAACAAGAATAGACAGGAGGAAGG
>NW_020200800.1:107986-110007 GCF_001531365.2 Cynara cardunculus var. scolymus
TATGCATGTAGTGTGAAGCATGCATGAGGTGGTGTTTATTAAGTTTAATTATTCGGGTGAAATCATGGTATCTTCATGGTTAAGATATTATGAATTTCATAATGTAAAATCCACCGCCCAAGATTATTTCTATTGGAGGAAGCTTTCACCGCCTTTAAGTTTTATAACTAAAATAATCTTCACCGTTTTGGTGAGAGTATTTAAAGAAGTAAAAAGATAAGATTTTATCTTATCATTTCAAACTGAAGTCTGTTCAAAAGAGAAAGAAAGCTTGTGGCGGTGAAAGGTGTTCTTGAAGAATCTGTGCTAAGAATAAGCTTTTGCTGTGTGTTTATCTTCAAGAAATCTGTTTGATAAGGTGAGTTTTAAACTACGGTAGAGTATAAACTGTGAGTTTTCTTTTAAAACTACCTTTGTTTATAAACTGTGAGTTTTATTGTTGATTATACGCTATGAGTTATGATGTTGGTTTTGAAGAAAAGATGGTAAAACTATTTTGATAGTTTTAAAGATGATATTGTTATGTTGGGAAAGATAAAGAAGAGATTGCTTCTTTAAAACAGTTTCGGAAATGATATCCTGTTTTGTGGATTTAAAGAAAACTCGATGTTTTGGAAAATCTTCGAAAGAAAAAATTGTTCCTGAGTTTAAAAAGGTTTTATGGATAAAACTATGAATGAGGATTCGATAAGATTCTTGTGACTGCGGTCCTTCATCTGAACAAGTTCATAGATTTTGAAGAAAGAATAAGGGTGGCATATCAAGGATAGGTGTCTTTTGGAATAATGGTGGCATATCAAGGAGAGATGTCTTTTGGAATAAGGGTGGCATATCAAGGAGAGGTGTACCTTTTGATATAAGGGTGGCAATTGTATGTGAATATTATAGCTCTTGCTATTATGTCTTTTGAGACTACAATAGATTTGAGTCCTTACTTCTTTGTGATTTGAGAACTCAAAAATATTGTTCTTATTAGAAATAATGGTAATGATGCTATTGAGAAGGGGAAAACTTGGCCTATGGTCATTGGTATTGGTTAAAAGTGTTTTGAAACAGAATGGTTATTTTCATGAGGAATCAGAGAGGCTCTGGTTGTTCCTCGTAAGGAACCAGAGGGGCTCTGGTTGATTCTCATCTTTAGACCAGAGGATTTGGTTATTGATTTGAAGGATTGGCAAATTTTTATTAAAATGTATTAGAGGTGTTGTATCTTTTGTTAATTGTTTTCATGACAAAAATAAGATTTTAAATCTTTAAGAAAAGAATTTTGTACGTAGTCTTTTTATGAAAAACAGTCCACAGAAGCTCTGGTTAAGTGTTGAACCAGAGGGGCTCTGGTTGGACATGTATTTGGAACCAGAAGCTCTGGTTAGTACAACCAGAGGCTCTGGTTGAACATGAAGTTTTTATAAATTACTCGTTTTATGAAAAAGGTTATCTTTGGATTGAGAGTTTATCTAAAGATTATTTATATTAGTGAAGTTTTGGTTAGATCGACCAGAGGCTCTGGTCATGACGAGCAGAAGCTCTGGTAGAGAGACCAGAGGGGCTCTGGTCCTGTTTCGAAATATTTTCTAAGTCTGGTTGGTTAAACCAGCGGCTTTGGTTGTGAAGAGGCTCTGGTCGAGGAACCAGAAGCTCTGTAAGAGAGACCAGAGGGGCTCTGGTCAAGAATGTTTAAAATATTTTCTAAGTGTTGTTTGAGATCAGAGGCCCGATGGAATAAAGCGGTATGTTTACAGTTTTGCTTCATAAGATGTTTGATTTGAAATAAATGTTTTGGTGATCTTCACCCTGCATTACATAGAAGAGAATCTCACTAGACATTCATATCTAACCCTCATTTTCGTGTTTCCAAAATTATGTGTGCAGGTAATGATAAGGGAAAGAGTATTGTGTGAATTACTTCCCTATATGCTTAGCTGTTTTGGAAGCTTAGACGCTAGGATACAAGATTATGTATCTTTTGGAATTTTTGGGTTGTGTATTTTATATTCCAAACTCTTGTATCATGGACCTAT
>NW_020200800.1:111112-113250 GCF_001531365.2 Cynara cardunculus var. scolymus
AATACTCACCTTTTCTTTCACGGAGAAGATGGTTGAGTGATCAAATGGTATGTCTTGGTAAAGTCCTTTTAATGAATCCCTATAGAAAACGAACGGTTGTCAAACTCTTAAAGGTTAAGGTTACTATTTGACCTTTACGTCTTATAAATGCCTCTTTATGTTCTTAAAAAAATAAAAAAAAATCAAGTTTTAAGCACTTTATATGCTTATTATGGGGTTTATGGTTTAAAAGTCCAATCTTTAGTGGTTTTAGGAAATCATGCATGCTAACAGAATCTTTGTGACTCAAAAATGTCAATGGTTCACCCTCATCCAAGAAGTATATTTTCCATAATTTTTTATATGTTTTAGTATACTGAGTTAGGATCATTATGACCAAAGATCAAGATTTTTGAATGAGGGGAAGGGTCTCAAACAAATTTTACCAAAACAGTGATTACAGCTTCCAAAACAGAAAACCCCTTCTTAATGTTACACTCTTTCGAAGGAGTTATACTTATTATTTTTCAGTGGTTCATGAACCGTTTTAAATCTAACACATAAGGATAACTTCTACAAAAAAGAATCACTATATTTGGATGTATAGTTTGGGAGTTATGGTTGTTTGAACATGCGTGTGGAAATCTGTCAACTCAGGATAGATTGCACACTTATTTTGTAAAAATCGGTTGAACCCCTAAATCACCATGTTTTTGGGTGGGGGTCTGACTCTTTTGAAAGCTAAAACTTTAAAATATACTCCAGAGGTAAAATTTCATGAGTTTTGATGTGTCTTCTAAGAGTTATATATGAACAATGAGACACAAAATTTTTGACCGACCACTGTTGCACAACAAATTTGTTTTGGGTGTTGTGAGGTCATAAGGTCATATTTTCTCATCATTCTACTTGGGTTTGAAAACTAATACACTAAATATTACTGAGGAAAAATATTCATGCTTATTGGGTCAATACACAACCAGATATGGTCGTTCCAAACTCATACAATGAATCTGTCCAAAAGAAAAGTCATTCTTTTATGCAAAAATGGATTTTTATGCATCAAAATTTTCAAAAATAATGATTTTATGGAAAAAAATCACTCTACTATTCAATATTAAAGTAAGAATATGTAAAATACACTATTCTTGGTAACAAAAATGAAAGAGAACTCAGATTCCATAAGAGACACAAAAATGCAAGAAATGAAGGGTTTTTCTTGCTTTTCAAAAGTTCTAGATGATTAGGTCACGGATTTTCACCATATTAAGAATATTTTTTATGTCTTTGGTGTAAAATATACCCTTAGAACTTAGAATGAAGAACACATCTCCTTTGCAATCTTAAAAGTATGAAAATGACAAGGAAATGGCACTAAAAGTGCATAAAATGAAACCAAAATACTAACAAGTTCTTACCTTTGATTAAAAGAAGATGATTTCTTCAAGTTTTGTTTCTTGAATTTCCCTTTTCTTTTCTATGAAAGGCTGAATTTTGCTTGAAGAAGAAGATGGAGGGAGAGAGTAAGGAGATGATAAGTGAGGGAGAGTAAGGAAGTGAAAGGTTGAGAGATAAATGAGAAATGAGTGTTTTAAAGTTTCAAATGTTTTTATATGTAGAGGGGGCATGTGGTGGGCCTATGGGCCTCCCTTCTATTTTTTTTTTGTAAAAACTTAGTCCATAATTTAATTAGTTGGGTACTTTTGTGAGATATTGAGAAAAAGGCCCAAATTCCTATTTTATGAGATAAATAAATTCCTTACATATAATTTTAAGTAAAAATATTTAAAATATGTAGACTCTATATTTTATGCAAGTTTTATAAATAATTTGGAGTGTTTGGCATTTTATAAGACGAGTTGGTTCATTACGGGTCGAAACGGTGTTTTCTACGCAACCTACCGGGATTTCTAACTACTTAAGCTTTGTTAGGACCGAATAACTATATTTCTTGGTAAAGATTACTTACTTGAATGATTGGTTTGACAGATATAGTGCAGCGAAAAAGATAATAAATCAAACAAGTGTGAAATCGATAAGAACACGATGAAGATTAATGATGAACACAGGAGAAAGCTTCAAAGGATTTTCAATTAATGAAAATATTGACGATTACAATACTAGAAGCACACTGAATTACAAAGGCCTACACTACTATT
>NW_020200800.1:113656-115253 GCF_001531365.2 Cynara cardunculus var. scolymus
GTTTTACTTTTTCTATACTTTTACATTTAAGGAACTGAGAGCTAACAATCTCCCTCTAAGTATGAAAAAGTAAACTATGAACTTTGGGTGCAAGTGTATGACTTAATTGAATTGAAATTACAAGAAGTGATTAAACATCATCCTCTGAAATTACAAAGTAAAGCATTACAATGTAGAAAATTACAAAACTTGAACGACAAAAAATTGAAACATAGGCTTGATCCTGGGACAGAAGAGAATCAGACTTGAGACTCTRGGAAATCGTCTACCGCATAAACAAAATCTGACTTTATAGTTCTGTAGACGTCGAAGATGAACTCTCTGAAGTTGATTTGTACTCTGATTRCGTCCAAGAGAGATGACACTTCACCAACCCTGTAGTGTCTTTTATCCACCTCTGCCACGATACACTTGAATATCCAGTCCAATGTCTTCGATGAATASTTGTGYGCTTCTRTTRGGTCAAAGAATCTAAGTATCTCATCCTTGTCCAAATACACAAACCCATAAATGGGATTGTGYAKAATRGTGTTTGGATAGAACTTAGACACCCAACTTGGCCTGCTGTAAGGAGGAGTGATCTTCAGATTCTTCTGTGCTAGACGCATGGCCAATTCAAAATCCTTCTGGCTGTAGTACATTACTTGTGYGCGCATAACTTTGATCAGCCTTATGAGGGATACTTGATATGTTGACCTCCTCCCCATGTAGATATTAAGGATTTTGTGTATATAAATGAGATCATACACGCAGAGGTTATGCAGATCAGTGTCAGATAATGTATAGATATTTTCGTCTTCTCTCTTTACAACGTATTGAGAGTAGAGCACAGCCTTCTTCAATAAAGTTCTTGGGGAAATTGACACCAAAGATTTGATCATGTGGTGCGAGAAGACCTGCTCACGAGGCCTTGTAAGTTTGGATAATCGGAATTTGGCTGCGACAGAGGGAATCCCAGTGAGTTCTGGGTCGTAGGGTGGCTCTGTGTCTGTCACAGAGTATCTCCATATAAGAATTTCCTCTGGGGTAGTAACAGGCTCTATGCGAACGTTAAGCGTAGGAATCTTGCTCATAGATTCCAAAATCTCAGAGACTCGTCCCCCTGGAGTAGACTCTGGCATCTTTTTTTCTTCTTGTTCTTCCAGGATAGGCCTCTGGGTTGATCCATTTGCAATGATGGGCTTAACTGTTCCTTGCAAAGCATCGAACGTACCCGTGGACGTTGTTTGTTGGACTTGTGGGATTGCAGAAGATGTGGCCTCACCTTCTAGACATGCATAGGCGCTCTGCCCCTTTTCGCCTGAGCCTCTGCCTTGGATTGCTTTAGGACTCTGCTGAGTTCAGGTTCATCAACGTATTTTTCTTCATTGATTGGCGCAGAGGATTCTGAGCTTGAAGATGAACCCTTCATTAACGACTCTACATCTACGGCCTTTCCTTTGCCTGTAGGCTCTGCAACCTTTTTTCTTTCCTTTATCAGTAGCTGTAGGCTCTCCAATCTTTACACCCTTGGCAGGTGCTCTGGCGGTTGGTTTTTTCTGTTGTGGGGCCTTGGCCTTTTTCTTTTCCTCCTTTTTCTCCCCCTCATGACGATCAC
>NW_020200800.1:117048-118447 GCF_001531365.2 Cynara cardunculus var. scolymus
GTTCTTCCCTCCACTCTCATTTTATCCACACTCTCACCTAGAGGGACTCCTATGCGTGGTGGGGTTGCAGGGACCAGTTCTGGTTGCCTGTTACCACATCTGTAAGCTTTGCGTTCTTCATGAGATAGATACCTGAGCATGGCTTTGGAGATTGGATGTGGGCTTCTGTAGCCATGCTTGTGTTCCGTTGGGTGGAACTCTTTAAACAGATAAAGCCGCGCATTGGGCTCTACGGCTGGCAGCTTTGCGGCCAGGAGGTCACCAAAAACCAAACCAAGGAAGCGTTGTAAGATGAGATTTGGTTGGTTTACGTCTTCCTTGGCCTTATGTTCGGCCTGTACCTTCTTCTTCTCGCCTTTTTGGCTGGCACACTTTTTCTTTATGAGGCCAACCATATCGTCGAAGATCAATTGGGCATAATCAAGAGGCAGATTAAAATATATCMCATACATGATTGAAATCATGGCATGGGAAGTCTGGTCATGGCTTCCAACTTTGCCGGTTAGACAGCAGTTACTTATTGAAAAGAGGGTGTTGCAAATGGGGGGTAGATTCTTACGCCGAAATTGGGTTCTTTTAGAGATAGGGGTTGCGTAAGAATGGAATTCCAAAAATTTAATGAGTTCCTCATCTGAGGGAGTAGCAGCAAAAGAATTCAGATTCAATTGGGCAAGAGTGGGGAGGTGAAGAGCAGTTCTAAATGTTTCAACACTCAATTCCAGTGGAACTAGTGATTTGTTTACTGGGTGAGAGGCATAACCAACAATGGTTAGCCCTGAGTTATCTAAGGTAGTGAGATATGCACTAAGAAGAAATTGTGTGATATATGTTTCTGGTGTGGGGCGAGTGGCAGTTAAAGCATAAAAGATTGGGTGATTCTTAAGAATTGAAATGAGAGGATGAGTGGATTCCGGAAAACCTGAGATTGACGGGACGAAGAAATAGTTGTTGGGCTTCTTCACCAATACGATCTTCTCGTACTTATTCTGAACGAATGAAAGAGCATGTGAGGTTAGGGCTTGCGCCTGAGTGACCTCGTTGTCACTTGAGACATTCACCGACTGGGCGGACGCACTCGAAGAAGACATAGTTGCAGGTTTCTTTGAAAGAGAGAGAGAGTTGCAGGTTWTCTGGGTTCGTCTGAGAGTATATGGAAGTTTGAGAGCGTAAGGTTTAAAATGGGGGGAAAGAGGGTATTTATAGGTAAGTATTTCAAAAAAATCGAACCGTCCACAGTACGAAAAGTCGTGTAATGAGTGGTTTTGGGTGAAACGGTTCAAAAAAGTTATGACACGCCGTATTTGGAAGACGCACGATTGATGACGTGCGCTCCCGTTTTCTGACACGCGCGTGTGAGTTCTTACCCTTATCCACAGAACCACGCGCACCATATCAATAG
>NW_020200801.1:0-3595 GCF_001531365.2 Cynara cardunculus var. scolymus
AGGAGAAGGTGTACTAGAAATGAGTCATCAATGGAAATTTTCATTTCCTTAAGTTTACAAGAAGTATCAATTCCTTGCAATATGTATTCTCTTATACTTCCTTGTCCATTGAAACTCATTCTAATCAGCTTATTCATGAGGTAACCTGTTTCTGCTTTATCAGAAACTTTGTACTTATCAGCTATTGAGGCTAAGTATACCTTAGCAAGGTCTGATTCTGGTATACCTCCTTTGACAGCATCAGTTATACATTTCTTCATATAAATCAGGGTCATTCTATTATGCTTATGCCACTCTTGATGTTTAAGTTTGATCTCCTTAGGTGCATTATCTGCTGGTTCTGGTGGTGGATCTTCCTTAAGGACATGATCATAGTCTAGAATCCCTAACATAAGTTCAATGTCCTCCTTCCATTTCTTATAGTTTACACCATTTAGAGGTGCAAAATTAACTACACTCATAGGATAGTGGGCTGTATGGGACAGAAATTGTTGTCTATCTGTCTTGCTTGGTGATCCTGATCACAAAACAGGTCCTTTCAATCAGTCATGTTTAATCTTATAAAATGATCAGCTATGAAAAATTAACATACTTTGATCATAAATGAAGATATCAACTTCGAATTTGATTCCCTTTTGAGAAAGCATATCATATTCGAAGATTTTGATATAAATAAGTGTCTGTTTCAATCAAACTGCTATGGCAGTATGTGAAAGAAAACAGTCACTGTTGAATCTGCAATTTTATTCAATTTGCAGTCCTCTTATTGTGATTCAAGACTATTATGATAGTACTTTGAATCACAGTAATCCAGAATCACTTGGGTGATATGTGGATTGTTAGTATAATCTTAATCTAAAGATTTTGTATAATCTATATGTAAAAGAATTATCTACTGCCTAATTAGAACATTCATGCTTCTACATACAGAATCGAAAACAAGCCAGAAAGCAATTTGTACAAGATTATGAAATGATACGACTATACAGAAGATTCCTTGATGAAACATGAATTCAATTAAGCCAGAGTATGAACTGGTCAAAACAGAGCCCAATCAATTTTGACTTAATCTGGATAGAAATCGATTTGGTTTAATCATAACAGAAATCGTTTTGCTTTAATCGAGTCATGAAATCGATTTTACAATCGTATACAAAATCGATTTTTAGTTGGTCGATATAGAAATCGTAACAGAAATCGTTTTTGCTCTTAATCGAGTTATGAAATCGATTTTACTATCATGTACAAAATCGATTTTGGTTTGTCAATATAGAAATCGATTTCTTATGCAATCGATTTTGGTTTTGATCGGCTGTTACTTCTTCGACTTGTTCAAATCGAGTACCCCTCGATTTTGATTTTCGAACAGTGGCTTGTGCGATTCATGTTACACGATTCAATTAGATGGGTTAATTGGCTCTGATACCAATTGTTAGACTTAATTTAAGTTCATGAATAGCATTAACACATCAGAATTGAATCTATTCATGTAAAGAGATTTAGGGCTTGAATTGTGTACCTTGTGCGACTGATGAAGATGGGTTCTGATTGTTTGATTGATCACCCATTCTTTCTCAAGATTCACTCTTAATTCCTTACCATTTGATGGCCTTTGGTAACTAAATAGGATTCTGTGTGTTCTTGTGAGAGACAGATGTAAAATGGCGCCAGAGAAGTTTTTATATGGGGCTGAAAGAATTGTTCTCACCATCAAAGAACCATAAAACTGTCAATAAACCAACTGCTATATATATATGACAGAAAAGAAGAGTCTGATGGTACGCATACATATATATATACCTGATGCTTATATATAAAGCATAATTGTTATTATGCAATGAATCTTGTTCTCAAGGTGAGCATATATACAGATATGTTTCTATATATATTACAGGGTATTCGCGAAATGCAGTGAGATACATCTTGATCTTAATATTTCATTTTATTTTTTATCTCAACCGATGTTATAATATGGTTTTATGTGATTTTGAAAAACCGATGATATTTTTATTTTTGAATAAAATATAAATGTGAAGATATCATAAAAATTTGATAAAATTATATAGATATTAGTATCAAATTAACTATTTAAAATTTCTCATTTTTTGTGTAATTTTTTTAATTCAAGTTTTTTAATTATAATTTAATTTAAGTTCAATAACGAAGTAATTTATATTTGGTTTAGTGATATAATTTTCTTATAAAGATAATAGTTAATTATTTTGTTAGGACTCGATAATTATCCTAATTATATTTTAGATTTTTTATATTTTAAAATGAAATGTGTATCCTCTATTTGATTATGTTTATCCGCGGTTAGTTACACAAATTCAAACTTGGAGCTTTAATAAGTTGTACTTATGCATAATTTACTTGTAATCTTGAATTTTAAGTAATATGCATCAATATACAATACTTCATGCATAAAAAATGGTTTTTAAGAATTTTTGTCAAATGTTTTATAATATAGTATAGATAATCTTTATAAGGATAATAACTAGGTATTATGTTATAACTTAATAATTATCCTAATTATATTTTAGATTTTATATTTAAAATAATAATTTTATCTTGTATTTAATTATATTTATCTACAGTTAGTTACACGAATTCAAACATTGAACTTAATAAATCATGCTTATGCACAATTTACTTGTAATCTTGAATTTTAAATAATATGTATCAATAAGCAGTACATCATGTATAAAAGATGATTTTTAAGAGTTTTTGTCAAATGTTTTATAATATAGTATAGATTATTTAATAGAAAAAATGATTGTTTTAGAATAAAGTACAATTGGTCCTCGTAGTTTAAAAAACGTCAGAATTTGATCTTCCATCTAACGGTCGTTAAATAACGGTATTTCATATTGTTTATCGTTTTTCTGTTTTTCACCCAATTAAAATTTACAAGAACCAAAATCATAAATTTATATTGATTGGATAAAAAATCGATAAAAGACAAAAATATCTCTCATTAATGGAATTTTTAATGACTATTAGAGGAAGCAACCAAATGCAAACGATTTTATAAACCACGATAGTTATTTTGTAATTTCAAAACTGTAGGGATGAAAAATACCTCTTATTTTTGCTATTAATTTTTTTAAACTTATAAAAAATAAAAGTAAATTATGTATAAAAAAATTACATAGAACTCCAGAAATCTCTTTATTTTGAGATGTTTAGTATTGTTTAGAGCATCCATGATGAAAGTTTCTATTGAAGTTCCTTTTTTAACACTGTAAGAGAAAGTTTCTTGTCCACTCACAGATACTTATTAGAACTCATGTTTCTGAACACATTCCTTTTATATTATTATTTTTATTAATTTTAACAATTTTATTTTAACTAGAAAGGGTACTCGCGCAATGTATCAAGATATATCTTGATTTTAATGTTTCGTTTTATTCCGTCTTTGTAGATGTTATAATGCGTTTTTTATATGATTTTGAGAAAGCGATATTATTTTTATTTTTAAAGAAATTTAAAATATCATAAAATTTTGGAAAAAATAATAATATATCGATATTAATATCAAATTAACTATTTAAAGCTATGTTTTTTGTATAATTTCTTTAATTTAATATTTTAT
>NW_020200801.1:4160-47840 GCF_001531365.2 Cynara cardunculus var. scolymus
TTGTAATTTTATAATATATACATATATATTATACTTTTATAATAAACTATAAATAAAATAAAATTTAAAAAAAAAATGAGGTTTTATAAATGGTTCTTATTTTATTAAGATGTCAATAATGTGCTAAAAAAATATGACATAAGATTTATAAAAGTTTCACCTTACGCATGCTCTTATATCGGATTTTTTGGGGTTGTTTGGAAAGTAAACAAAGAAAAATAGGAAAAAACAATCGGGTTAAAAAATTGTTGTCATAATTTGTCGATATTGCTCGAAATATGGAAAATGCTACACTTTTCTATTTACTTTCTTTATTCTTTAAGACTTGAAGTGTACTCATATAATACAATATAATAAATCTTGATTTTGAAGTGGAGAGTTCGAATCCTTAATTATGATTCATGTTTCATTCTATTTTATTTAGATTATGAGGCCGTTTACCAAATGCTGCTTACTCGGGTAAGTGTTTACCAAGTTATATTATCTTATCGAATGAACATGACAATGACCAAGAATTTTATCCAGTGAGGGAGAGGCAAGGACTTAGAGTCTTACCCGGTAAGTGAGGGCAATGACTCTTACAACAATTAGCTCTTACCGGGTGATTTGTTGCATGAAAAGCCGTTTTTGTTTACTAAAATCTTAACTGGTAAGTAAATGATAATGTTAAATTTTACCGCAAGATGCTTAACGGGTAAGTATTTGATAAACGGCCCCTATGTTATGCTCCTCTTAATTTTATTTTATGGTTCTGTGTGAGTTTGAGAGAGATGGAATGTTTGATCAGATACTAGTTTTATGTAGTATCTTTATCATATTAATATGTATCAACATTGTCTCGTATTTGAACTGGGTTATCAATTAATTTTATGAAGTTCAAATGTGAAGCTTTAAGAAATTGTACGTATACAATAATAAGTTGTAAATTTGAATTTTAAGAGATTTTAAAAACATGAGGTAAATGTTTTATAATATAGTAAAAATATTAGTATGAATTTGTCATCTCAAATTGAGCTATTATTAAACCTTACTGATTTAGAACTAAATAACCAGTTCGACCATTGAATCTATCAGCCGTCATGAAGGAATGAGCAAACCACAGGACCCCTACTAGTAAAGGGAAAACAGAAGTGTGCTATTGCACACTATACTCGCTCGTTAGCCTGTCTGGCTCTCGAGCTGCTTTTGTTCCTAATTGGGTAAACCGACTCATTCGCCTTATTCGAAGTCATCTTTTCATTCGAGCTCCAAATCATCAAGATTCTTCTTTTACTCTAAGTTAGCCTTGGTATGATGTTTTGAACTCAATATCTCCTTCCATAATGACTGTTGATTGAGTTCAAACTCGGTCAACTCATCAATCCTGAAAGGTATCTTACACAACTGTGGAGTATTACTAACGTCAAGATGTTGCCATATACCTACACTAGCTGACATTGTTTTTGTGTAAATATGGGTATCCGGATTATCTTACGCGCAACCAATCCCCAAGCAACCACAGATGACTTGGGAGTCATTGCAGATGAAACTCAATGGTCGCAAGGGTTTTGACAAAACCTGGGTTCAAACCCCCTGGAGATGAGATTTCCACTACATCCCTTTGAGTCTTAACTAGCACGCTACAACACAAGTGGTTACCCTCACGAACATTGATACCAACAAGGAAGTTCACAAGCATCTGGCTCTTTGTAATTCCTTGAACTTTCTACACATTCAATCACTGCAACAAAATGGTGTTTACAGGACAACAAAAATGTCTAAACATCTTAAACAACCATGTACAACCTAAGTTTATAAAACTAAACACTTGTACATCTTATGTAAAGATATAACAATAAGTTTATACAGGGTTTTTGGACGCCTTAACAATTTTTATAAAATATTTTTGAAATAAAGCATCTTGTTGGCTTTTTTATAACAAGTTTTTGGCTAACCCAACCACATAATAGACTGTTCTGTACCTAATTTGTCTCTCACATGTTGCTCTTTTAGCACGACGTTAAGCCGACTCAGGGATTATCAATTACAAACTAACACAATATATGCACAAACAGGCATTTAACTAAGGAGCAGTTTACTAAACACTTACTTTGGTAAGTGCTTACCGGTTCAATTACTTGAACGGGTGAACACAAGAAGGACCGAGAATCTTATACGGTAAGAGAGAGACAATGATCAAGAGTCTTATCCAGTGAGGGTGATGACTCCCACCCGGTAAGCAGTTACTAAGTTATAAACGTTTATCATCAATCCATTTCAATGGCTGGAAATGTTACCCCATTAGGTAAATGAGAGTGGTGACTCTTGCCGATAAGCACTTACCCGATAAGCATTTGGTAAAGGGCACCTAACTGCTATCATATACAAAACAAAAGAGGCTATATGACTAAAAGAAAAGCAAATGAAAACACAATCCACATCATGAATATGTTCATTGCACAACAAATGCACTGCCCAAAAACTGAAACAAGTATTTTGTGATTATTATGTTTCCTTTTATAACAATACGAGAGCCGGGCGAAGCAAAGATCAATCTTATGACTTTCTCGCTATAGGCTATATTTCCGGTCTCTTATAATTTACATTTACATGACGGGTGAATCCAAGTTGACCTAAAGCTATCACTGAACTCTGGAGTTGACCCACATTAGCTCTTAAGCTTCAGGGCTAAGTCAAGTCTCAGCTTACGACACCAAAAGTTGGCCACTGGAACTGTAGACGGAAACTAGTAACTAGTTGCAGCTGGTTTAAGAGGCAAAGATGCGTAAACGTTACTAAACTATATATTTCAAGACTAAAGAACGAATGTTATAAAACTGTCCCAAAGTAAAATGCACTCTTGGGATGTCCCACAAAAAACTGGAATGTTTTCCTTTCGAAAAATTGTTCCGGTCCTAAATGGTATTTTGCTTATTGGTAATTGTTACAAAGTATTAGCAACAACTTTGGTCCACAAGATTCTCCATTTCGTCATCATTGAGAGATATAGTAGATACTCTTCGTCCCAAAATAAATTACCACAACAAAGAAGATACAACTTTAAAAATATGTAATTATTAAACTTCTTATAAACTATATGCTATTTTACCCCTTAATATAGAGGGAGTAATGACGTTCTTCATCACATAATTAAGAATAAAATGGGAAAGTAAGCACTTACTTCTGAAAGTGGACACTTGTTTGGGACGGAGTATTTAACTAATAGTTGAACAATTTCCATTTTAGTACATGGCATGTGCCCATGTACTTATCTTGGAATTATGTAACAGTTGCTAAGTTTTTCTCGACAATACTTCCAGTTTTGAAGATTTTGACATGAAAAGATGAAAGATGCAACATTTTTGGGACTGATAAAAGGGGCCTCATTTGACATTAAATGGTGAAATGTTGACATTTTGGGATGGAAAGTAACAAGTGACATCGGAACTGGCTTAAAGAAGAATAAAGTTTGTACCTCCAGAGATCAGAAATGGTGGAATCACATGGATGAAGGAAGCTAAGTCTCGATGTATTCAGGCAAAGTGGCCTTTCCTAGATAAATTTGTTGCATCTCCTCTCTCCAGATCTGTATCAGCCAGAAGTAACTAAAATCAGATAACATTTTCTATGATAAATTAAATGGCCCAATACAGAACATCAGTTTTGAAAGATCATGATGTCGATGATAGAAGTTTAATGCATGTTAATTATGTTAACTATCATAGTCGTTCGTCATGATGCCTAGGTAACCATGGGTTATTTAGAAGAATAACCTTCTGACACATTTTTTTTAAATGTATGATCTTTTGACACATTTAAAAACATTTTTGCCTAATAGAAAATTGTCTCTTCCTAACACAATGCCTCAAAATCTATCAGAAGGTCATGCATTTAAAAAATGTCATAAGGTTATTTCCTAAATAATCCCCTACCTGATGTACAATATTCTTGTGTTTTTCCCATCACTGGAGATTATGCAACAATAAGATGAACAAAGTCACAACCTTCGTGTTATTAGTATGGTTCAACACTACCCATATGTCCATTTTCCACTTTCATCTATATATTCAATAACAAAATCCCACAAAAGATTATGTGATTTAAATTACATACCATGTCACGGAACTCAAGTCGGATATGTGGCACATTCGTCTTGCGAATATCATTTCCATCTGGTCCTCTCTTGTAGTACTCCTGACCAATCCAATGGGACTGGAAAAAGAATATCAGTTACCAAATGTGCACAATCATATTAAAAATGCTCATTTTCCATTTCAAAAACAAAACAACCCAGTATACCCCACACAAAGGTAGGGTTCTGCCCCGCCCGTGTGGGGGGGGGGGGGGGGGGGGGGGGGGGGGGATGGGGAGGATGTAAGCAGATGCCTCTACCCTATAGGATAGAAAGGTTGTTTCCATGAAAACCTCCGACTTGCAAAACAAGAACAAAAAGACAAGGGGACGGGTGAAAAAGTAGCATAGTTATGTGCAAACGTGCAACAGGTACAGTGAACAAAAAGGAAAAAGGGACATGAGACAAAACAAATAGGGAATCAGAAAAAGCAGAATGAAATGTGTACCTTCAGGACGTGTGAGAAACCTGATTGGTATACTGAATTACGCGCAATCTCACAGAGATCACAGGCACTTAACTTCCATACCTGCAAAAGGAGAATGTTAGTAAATCTGTCTCCTAATGACATCATACACACACTAGGCACGAATAGGAAAGTCGATGCTTACAGAAGCAGCAATACTGTACTCCTCCACCAGCGGCTCCTTTGTTAGGTGGATTTGTAATGGATCATCGGTAGACAGTGAGACATTAAGGCCTCGAAGGAAAAACATTGGGAAAGGGTTCCGGTGATAATCCAGAAATAAGGAGTTGTTGCTCAAAGGAGACATACAAAGACCAATCTGAACCACCAAGCAACAGAACATCAATATGCTTCTAATTAGAAGACCAATAAAACCCAAAAAAAAAAATCCGCCAAAGGGGCAATGGCCCAACGACACCCATGTCACTGGTAGATCCCAATCTCCTTGGAGGTCAAGGGTTCAAGCTCACCAAACGGGAGAAGTGTGTGAGTTTTGCATTAAATTAATATAATATACTTCAAAAAAGAAACAAAAAAAGCCAATGAGAGAACAAGTGACTTTTTTTTATAGTTGTGGGTGTCTTGCATGCACTTCAACTAATCCCGTGGGGCCCTGAAGTTAAAAGCCAAAAAACCTCCATTGGCAATTGGTGACCAATGGGGAGCAAACCCTGGACCAAACCAGTTGAGCTACAAATTGGGGGTTAAAAAGGTGACTCTTCCGTGTACCTGGGAAAGGTAATACAAGTACTGAAGTACAGGAGACTTTCTCAAGTTGATCCCATGGGCAATGTTATGAGTTGTAAGAAATGCAGCAGCAAGATGGTCAATATCACCAGCCTGATGCATATAACTCACAAAGTTAGTCAACAATCAACGATACAAAAAGGGAGCTGAATGGGTCAGCAATACATACCTCCCCACAATGAGGGCGGAATCTGATGGTAGTCATTCCTTTTGATTCACGGAGCTGTGATACCATCAATACACCCAGAATTCAGAGTTTTCATATTAGCATGTATTTGACAGTTAGAAAATGCAAATTGTGAACCTAGCCAAGTATCTACAACTAATAAATTATTGTACTCCCTTCTCCCTCTCGCCTTTGGCTCTTCATGTTTTCCAAATTGGATTATTTGCCACTATATACATGCATATATATATATATATATATATATATATATGTCTATATATATATATATATATATATATTGAGAGAGTGAGAGAGAGAGAGAAAATCAGGCCACAAGTCTAATGCCTTGTGGCATGCTTTTGCAAGGTTGTTTATGGAAGTGCGCATAACCATACTTGCCTTGTTTAGGGTATAGAGGTTTGCATAACAATAGTATACATAGTATGAGAAGGCAGGGTTGAATATATTGGTCCATTGTGCAGGTGTTGGCATGTGCTTTGTAGGACGTCTTTCGGGCTTGCTCTCATCATCCACCAAGTCCAATCCTACAACCTGCAAATTTACAGAAAATTGTGTTAGAAGACTGCACTATATCAACAAAGATTATTAGGATACCAAAAGCAAAGATGAATTGGAATATACAGATGAAATAAGCAGTATGCAAGTTTGTCTGAAAAGTGCTATTGGCAAATTTGGGCACTTCAGTCATATATACATATTTAGAAACAAGAACTCCTGTTTTTACGTATTTAAAGAAACAGAAATGCAGCTTTGAATAAGGTCAAGCCCTACTTTCAGTTTGTGGACTGTTTAAAGAGCAAACCTGTTTCAAGAATACATGCAGCTGAGGATGTGATCCTGGGTCGACCGTAACCTCAAAGAGAGGAAGGAATATATTGTCAAGAATGGTCTGAAATGATGTGACGATACCCATTTCCATGTATATATTGTAAAGCCGAGGCAGCTGCAATGAAAGTGAGGTTCAGAAGTGAGCACAGTAATGTTTATGCCTTTTTGATGTACATATAAGATGGAAAAGAACAAAACCATATAAATTAAAGTCGTGCTTCAAAAAGTACATACAATTTTCCACATCCTGAACTAAATGATAAAAAATCACACGTTAACATGTTAATATTCATATAGTTGCAACTTGGCAAGTCTGAAGTGAAAACTAATAACCTCAAAAAGGTACAAGCCAGGACTCAGACTTACTGTCTAGCTCATTCACGCTAACTTCTTAATTCTCTATTGTGAACTAATCATTCAAACTTAAGCAGGTATGCTACAAACAACATCATTTGTCTTATCAAAACAAACACAGAAATTAGATGACGAATAATTTATCTAAGCTACAATTGCAGACAGATGGAGGAAAATTTCAGGCTGTGTATTATAGTAACAAAGATGTATCACCAAGAATGTTATACTAATCCAGATACCAGATTAGGGACAAGATAACAATGAGTTCAAGCGAGCCGAGCAAGTAGTATGCCTCATCCATAGATACAATACCACCTTTACTTGGCAGGCCAATTAAGAAAGCTAACTAACAATATAGATATGTGGTACAAATAAACAAATTCCACTTCATCTATGACATTGCTTTGGATAAGATAACTAATATGCTTTTCTACAGACGCTACTTATTTGAAACTCTTCATGATTCAGAGATCTAGAATATAAATAGCAGAAAAGTAAGAACTGAACATAAACAATTTAAAGACAATGGATACAATGAGAAAAATAATAAAGAAATGCTGAAACGTTTGACCAGAAGCTGCAGGAAAATAGACTCGCCTTGTGTCTTTTATTTTTGGGCCACCCATAAAAAGAGGGAACATTCTGAAAACATGTGGGTGAGAGATTGTGAAATTATATGCAATTCAGAGTGAAGGCTAGTTGTTTTAGATTAAATCAAGGAGGCCAATGTGGCTTATTTACATCACCTTATCATTATTCATTAATATCTCAAAAGGCTATTGATAGAGTCATCTTTTCTACAACTCAAATCTCTTAAAAATTTGCTGTTATTTTTGGCATATAAAACCAACTTCTGCATCTTTTATCAGTAAAAATCATACAGCCAATCAGCCATCCCCCTGCCTGGTTAGACCTCAAACAACACGTAAATAATATGATCACAAATTAACCACAGAAAGATGCATCATACGTAATGTGATTGGTTCTAATCCGTACCTGAATCAGCCAGACAACATTATCACTGTACAGTTCATTATTCACGATCCAACTCGCCAAATTGTCCCACTCACTTTGCTTTCTTCCATATATGGATATTCTGTATTCAGCCATCTGTAAGGATCATCAAGATTAAATAACTATACATAGAACTGCAAGGACCGTCTCGCAACTAGAACAGATGGGTAAGATTCAGTTCAATACACTAGAACAACTGGAAAGTGTTACGGTTGTAATGCACATAGATTATGCAAATCCCCTAAAACATGATAAGACTCCGCCAGAATTCAAATAGAACAAAAATAAGCAAGTGACATCATACTTTCTCAGTATTAACTTGTTCAAAGATGTAGATCAAAAACAAAATGAAAACCTGCATTAGAAGACACATAGAGGGAAGAAAGAGAGAGAGAAATCATTGTTTGATGATTTCATAGTTGATATAATTTCCACTATAATACTGTGCCAAAATCTCATAAAAATGAATTGCAGACATCTGCTACCGCATTTCTGAGCAGCACATGTCAAGATATATCCCAAATGGTCAATGAGCTTGAAATGCTTATTGACTTATTCATCACCTCCTTGTTACATTTAACCAAACATCAAGATCATGTTCAGATATACTTTCATCAGCCCAAGAACACAGTAAACCAATCCGAAATGATCTACAGTATAAATTGAAGTCACTAAAGAGTTTCCCCGAAAGAAGTCAGAACTCACTTGATATTTACTCCCATCAAGATCTGTAAATACTTGTTTCGTTAGCTCAGCCAGGAAGCGACCTGACAAAATGGTATGCATGGATTAAGAGGTAGTATATAGAAGAATTCATCCAAGCTCAATCAAACAAAGATTTTATCCAAACAAGTTGGAATTATCAACATTGACATCATGATAAGCAAAACCAAGGTAAGAACCAGACATGTTGAAATAAAACTACTTAATACAACTCACTCTGTCAATAAATCAGTTCCAAAATACTGAACATTATGCAAGCAAATTAGTTTCTCAGCACCAATTAGTTCGTCGATTGCAGTACTAGTTATTCACTCGATAAGTTCAAAAGGATGAAGCTTACCCTGAATCAGATTATCTTGCTTCAAGAAAATCTCCCTAAGCCTACTTTGACCACAGGGATTGTATTTGAGATTGAATTTGTCAAAACGGTGAAAGGTGCTCTTGTCTGCATGCACATCTAACAGGTCAACATTGAGATCATACCTGCATGAATATATTTGAATACCATTAGACTAAATGATTTGAAGAAGGTTGTAAAAATGATGCTCCAACTGCAGATGATACAACCAGTTTCATTGGCAATCCAAAAGATTATTGTATACCCAGTTAAATCCAAGCTCTCAAAAACTTCTAATAACGTCAGATATGTTCCATCGCGAAATATTACAACCTGAAGAAAAGCAGAAAATTGAAGATTAACAAATTACACCGGACATCATCTGAATTGAATTCTATCCCCAAAATAATCAAACTCTGAAGATGGTATAAATTACAAGTCAATATTTCAAAGTTCGATTACAATATAGAGACTAAAGAAATTACTGGAGAGTAGATTAGGCCATTCATCTACTAGCTTATGTTTGGAAATGAGCCACTACCAGAAATACATATTACAAAATCAGCAACAAGTAAACACGTTACCTCATCAGGTTCTTTTCTCAATTTGGACTTTATAAACCTCAACAGATGTTTTTGATTCATGCATGCAGAGTGATGAACATGAGTATCAACTTTCCGGACATTATAGAAGTCACGATGCGGTGCACTTTTCTGAGCTAGGAATTCTTTGTCCGCATTTAGCATCAAATGAAGGTTGAATTTCTTCATAGAGATTCCATATAGAAGCATACCAAAGTCAGATGATAACTTATCACCGCCAAAAAATTACAAAGCATAACAGAGAAACTCTATCAAGTCTCTACCTGTTCTAGGAGACCAAGCCGGTGATGACATACTGTCCGTGTATTCCCAGCGGCTATCACTTTAAGGATGTGATGCAGGTCAGTGAAAAAGGTTGTTGCATCAACAACGGGAAAAAGCTTCTCTGTTGCTAAAAGAGAAAACAATTAGACAATAAAAAGTAAGAGCTTCTCCCACCATATTTAAATAATAAAGGTAACAACATTAGCAATAATGGCATCTTACAATCTTTATTTGCATAAACATGAACGACTCCATCTTCCATTTGAAAATAATGCTGTAGCACAAATAACGTGTCATGTCAAGAAAACTTGCACCAACAACGGGACCAACAACCATCATTAATTCAACATGAATCAACGAGAAGTACAAACTGGTTTGAAAGGATATATAAACTAAAAACTCACATCAGACTTTCTCTCAGGAACATAATCAAAAGGATTTGGATTGCGCTTCGGAGTACTAGGGTCAGATATGACCTCCTTCTCCCATGGAGCAATGCTTTCCCTGAACACATAACTGTTTCGCATTTCAAGGCAAACCTGTATAGCCCTGTAGACCTCCGCTTCATCAGGTGACGGTGTCTCTGCAATAATCATAGTGACAGAAATATAAGCTAACTGGAACTTCAAGCTTCCTGTAGCATGTTGGCAAACTTTGATATACAAGTCTTCTTAAGCTTCTACCAAGAAGTTCTGAATGTGTATGATTCTCATTTATTGAGTCAGGCATAATCTAATCTCAATTACATGTGGAATCACAACCAAACAGATATGAAATAGCAGCCACTCTATATTATATATGTGAAATTCCTTTACAAGTGCAAAATCCATTTTCAATTCATCTCCAGTTTTTAAGGAAATCAATTGACCAGCTATACAACATCAATTGCATGCAACTGCAAAGAAAGCTTCCAGCTCAATTCAACCAGCACTTGTTCAGAAAATGCGGAGACTACATGAAGGGTTTCTGTATAGCAACACTCCAAAGTCCAAACAACAGATAAAAAATACATATAGATGTGTCTTCCATACATTCATCTACTATGCCTTCCAAGCTTCTTGCATTATGACATACTGATAGCACTATTTTCTGTTACATGCACATTAATTGGTATGAAGTACAAATGAGGGCAAGGGTAAAGAAACTAAGTAACAGAAGCTTTTAAGAGTATGATGTTTGGGTAACATTGTTTATAAAAAATTCATAACTTGCAATAATTATCAATACACACAAATCAGGTAAAACAGAAAATATTATCTTGAAAATTCCAAAATTTACCACCTAGAAACATAACATATAACAGTAATTTTCTCATAATCTTCTTTTACTCTCTCCTTCTGCATTTTCGTGTTTTTGTCTATGTATAAGATGATTAATTACCTCAAAGAGGAATGATCTTACCATCACATAGTCTAAAACAAATATAATTCTACATTCAGTAGTTCCTTCTTCAAAAATAGAACTTTAGAGTAACTGCAAATTACTCGTACGTAATGGAAGCACGTAACATAGGTAAAGTAATTCAGTTGCAAATATTTAATTTCGGTATAGTCACACATATGAATTAGAAAAGAGACATGAGTACCATAGGGGGAGATCCTAAGCCGTACAAAAGTTTCCTGCTCTGGCTCTTTTCTAAGAATATCAGCAGCTACAGGATCAGGTTGTACACCATGTAGGTCACCAGATACACTATGTGACCGAATCATAGTAGATGCAGCTATCGGCAAATTTTCACCATTTGCATTAACACTTGTGCACTCTGGACCCTGCTCATATGATGTCCATACAGATTTAGAGCATATTTGTAAGATACCCAAACAGAATGACATGTAACTCACATAAAGAGAGAAAGAGGAAAGAGATTTCTCATAGTGCATCAAAAGTTTACCGCATTCCCATTTGTGTGAAGGTATGTAGCATCTGGATTAACATTGTCAGTCACATCAACATCTTCATCAGATCCTTCAACACTTTCAAAAGCACTTGCACTAGCAACTGGAGACTTCGGAGAAGTCGGTCTAAGAATGTGTCCAGCTCTCTTGGCCAACCCCGCATGGCCAGCACATTTCCCTGCAATAATTGGAGCACCCAAGTATTAGAAAACTTAATTTTACAACCAAAAGAAATCATCAATAATTCAAGAATATTAAGTAAGGCAAGGTAACAGTTTATGCAGCACTTTTGCCCGCATACATGCTTCCATATAGCAACGTGAAATTAAGATCTATTTCATGCAACTAAGTCTCCATCCATTCTACAAAGGCCCCCTGCAACGCAAAATAGTCTCTCCTATTGGGGGGAGAGTGAGGGCCTATGGGTGGAAGAACATCATAGGTCAGAAAAATAAGAGAACGCTGTTAATAACAGCCAACCTAGAAGGGTCATGTTGCATTCCTCCAGAGTCTCTGTTGGGGGGTCAAGTCCTTGCATATCCTAGTCAGTTCAGCCTGTTGCAACTACTATCCCAGTTAGCTTCCCAAAGACTACCATAATTCTACCTGTGCTCTCTTCCTAAGAACCCATGTGTTTCTTCAATGTGTATCCAAAGAGAGCTAAAAACGAAGTTGCCTTCTTTCTTACTGATATAGTAAATAAGTCAAAAACTATGAGTCCCCCATTGATTCTTTCTTCTTTCTTTATTGGGTGTTTGTATTAATTAATTAGCCAAGTGCATGCTATTGAGCATCCTATTTGTCATCAAACTTAAAAACAATTTGCATACAGTATCAAATAGGCATTAGCACACAAGTATTAATAAATTATATCAAGTACCAACTACAAAATAATTAAACAAAAAATACAAAGAATAGCACACAAGCATACTCCAAACCCATTTCTTCCTTTTTTTTTAAGGTGGCCTGTAAAACTTAATAATAAAAATTAACATTCAACTTTGCAACACAGCTAGAGTACTCATGGCACTATAAAGCATCCATAACTAGATGATAAGAGAGCATACCACCCAACCCATTTTTAGAAGGTATGCCAAACACCCATCCATAACTTGAAGTGCAAACCTACAAGTTATGATTTGAGACACATGACGACAACTGCCTCCAAGGGAAGGTAACATAAGTTTACGAAACCTACAAGTTATGATTTGAGATGCATGACGACAACTGCCTCCAAGGGAAGGTAACATAAGTTTACGAACTTGACCAAGGAACTTTTCCAACAAGTAGTAGAACTCGCACTTTCACATGAAGAAACATAAGACAACAAGAATTCCTAATATTGTAGCCTCTGAGAACAAAATTAAATGGATCAATATTACCAGGTAGCACCGGTAGTAATTTGGTTAAGTTATCATGTAGCTATATTACCAGGAACAATCACCTTACTATAGAAGGAAAAAGATAGATTAAGATACATAATCTTCACAATGATTAAAAGTCACCATTAGATTATTAGCTACAATTTATATACTCTTCTAGTTTGAGATCATCAAGGCATTGCAATATTAGGCAACACCATTCTTGATTTAATTAGGTAAATTTATAGCTAAATTACCTGGAACAGCCACCCTGTTATAAACAAAAAGGACAAACTATAAGTTATAAAAGTTACCAATGATCCATAAAGACTTAAACTTTACTATGATCTATCACCAGAGAAACATAAAACCAACAATCCACAGGACCACATGGCTATCATGGAAAGTAGCAAATACCATTTATGAACTTTAAAAGTACCAAATTTTAACTCTAAGCGCGACACAAAGCATCCAGTTAATTTCATCCCCGATGACCTATGGGAACCACCTATCATTGTATTTATACAAAAGCCATTAACAGAGAATTCTCACAAACAATCATGCAATTTTACCTTAATTTTTTTAACAATCTCAAATGGCTGCAAAATCATATGAAGGACACTAATATCCTAGCTATTCGACCAAATTTTTGCACTTTAATGACACATAAATCACAGCAAGAATCATTACTCAAGCGAAAATCCCAACACTTTCCTACCTTCAGGAAGCGTATGAAGTCTAGGCAACCCCGGTGGAATAGCATCCTCGTCATGAGCACCACCTCCACCAGAAATAGACGTAACATCAGGTAAGGAACTCGAAGCCCGACGATAAAACCCATTTCTCCGTCCTCCCTGGTTCCGCCTCTGCAACGGCTTCTCAACGCTAGGATGCACACTCTTCCTGTAATGCTGCAGCAAGTCATCTTCTCCCTCTTCTCTCTCCTTCTCAACAGTTTTGGCAAACTCGAGCAATTGATTTAGGGTTTTGCGGTGCATATAGTAAGCCGAAACAGCGACAAATGAAGCTCCGACTAGTGCCGCCATAGCTAGATGCAACGTATAAGCATCCATTTTTATCTCTATATGTGTATAAATCCGTGGAAAAACCTCTCAAATTCCCTCTCTTTATATATATGTATTATCGTATAAGATTTCAGGATGATTTCAGGATGATTTCAGTGTTTGAGGGAGATATGAAAACCCTACTGAAAGGGAGGAAGGAAGAGTGGATTATGTGGAGTATTTATAGTGGGGATTATGAGATTGGATTATGAGTAGTAGTGATGGAATGGGTCCCACTTCCTCCATCTAATTTTCGATAGTGGTGATATGGTGGTCCTCTATCAAAAACACCACGTGCCTCTTCTCTAGTGGGTATTTCCGTCTTTTCACTTGTCTTGTCATTTTCATCTAAGATTAGCAATGAGTTTTTACTTTCTTAAAGAAAAAAAAGTAAATTACGGATTTTGTCATATGGTTTTTGGAGGGTTTTTAGTAATTACTAAATAATTTGGTGTAGAATGATTAAAAGGTTTTAATGATGTAGTATAAAATGAAATATGATTGTTTGATAATTGTGTATAATGAAATTAAGGCTCTTAATGGTTAAAGAAAATTCATGATACAAAATCATTTAGAGGATTTTAGAACCACTAAGAGGCACACTATTTTTTTTGTCAAACAAGATTTACCTGTTAATGGTTCAAAGATTGCCTCTTAATAAAACTATTAAAAAGTAAACAAATAACTCCTTAAATTTATTTTAAATTTGGTCCCTAAAATTTGTTCATTTCAAGATGGTTCCTAAAATTTGTATTTTTATAACATAAGTCTTTGACATTAACATCCATTAAGTAAAGGACAATTTAGTCTTTTCTCCTTTTATATCATTCTCTCATTTACATACATATTAGATATTATATTAATTATAATAATATATTGCATATTATATATAAGGCACCGCATACACATAGGGTGTATAAAAAACTGTCAATCCATAAAACTCATTTAATCCAACCTGTTAACAACCCCACCTGTCTAACCGTTAAATTGACCATCTGTCAATTAGGAGGGTTGAAATTGGGTTGGGCCTAACTCAACCCGTCCAACCCTTTCGCTAATATATAACTTTTATAAAATTTTATTTATATATATGTTTATTATGTGTGTGTGTATATATATATATATATATATATATATATTAATAATGTATAAATTTTATATAATCTTTATTGATATTATGTTTATATTTCATTTTAGCTAAACGTATAGGTTACCAAATGAGATTCACGATCAAAGAATGATGACAAATAATCTAATTAATAAGATAAAACTATTGAAATCTTTTTTACAGCAACAACAAATCGATGTGCCGGAGAATATGAATGGTATTGATAGATATTTAGTTGACGAATCAATCAATCGAAATACCTCATCATTTTATGTTGTATTTCAGTGGGAAGAAAATGTTTAGTTATAGCATTTCGCTACAACAACATTAGATCTTATAGGATGCCTAGAACGTCTAAGTGTCCTAATATGGTTCTTTATAGGACGAAACAAGAAAAATGTCTTGTCTAAAAGAGTTACAATAGTTTATAGGATGAATTTGGACGTCTTAACAAATTCTATAACGCTTTTAAAATAAAATGTTGTATTAGTTATTTTATACGACACGACTTGAAAAAGTGTCATATAAACATAATGTCCTGTAAATAGATGAGTTCACAGGACATTTCTCAAAATATTTCTATAAAATAACTAATACGACATTTTATTTAAAGATCATTCTAAAACACTTGTTGAAACGTTCTATAAACTTATTGTAACATTTTTAGATGGAATGCTTTATAGTATTGTCTATAAACTTAAGTTTTATGAATTATTTCATTCGTTAAATTTTATGTAACTACTAACCCGCCAACCCGTCTCACCCCGTAAGGGTTGGGTTGGGTTATATTTTTGAATGGATTAGGTTGGGTTGGGTTGGATTGAGATTTTTTCAAACCGCCATAATTGGATTGGATTGTAAAAATGTTGTAAACCGCTCAACCCAACCCGCGTACACCCCTACGTACACACATATATATTGGACATTATCTCACAATCAACGACTTTGTCAGCCACCACATAATCCACCTCTTCCTAGCCAACTTCCGTTGGCCCCCAACCTCACCTCCATCACCTACGACAACTCTCAATTGCATTGATATTATCTCTTAAAACTCAAAAAGCAAACATAGCAACTACAGATCAGGAAATGTCATTAGGAACAGAAATACAAAATATTGGAACATAGTTTAGACAAGATAGAGCACAACAGGTGAAACATCATTCTGATTCCATAACTTTTCACTACCAAACAATTGGGTATGAAATGTGTTTTCATGTCTGCAGATCAAACTATTTAAAAATCGAGTTCAATATGTCTCCAGTATGTATATATCAACTACGGGTGCTCAAAAAACCAATCAACTCGGCCAACCCAACCCAAAAAAAACTCAGCTGAGGTAAAGCGACACATAGTTGATACAAAATTAGGCCAAACAACATCTATGGTGCTAGAATTAGGTTAGGGTCATTTGAACTCAACCCAACTCGATAAATTCGATATCTTTCTATGCTACGGATTTAACATGATTGTTAAGTCTTTAACTAATATATGTACATTAGATGTTAACCAATCCATAATTAGCTATTTTGATATTACAATTTCTTAATTGCATAAATCTTCAGCTTTCTTTTGGAGTTTGTTAGCCTGTTTTGTATGTTATTATTTTTATTTTACTTTGTTTAAACATAAACACTTAGCTAGATTGTATAATGGTGCACCAGAGTTTTTAACTCGATCAACCCACACGGTTTGGATTAGGTTGGGTTGTGGTTTTTCTTGGGTTGGGTTGTGATTTTTCAAACCGCAAACATTGAATTGAGTTGTTCAAATGCCTTCAAACCGACCAACACAACGCATATACACCCCTAATATCAACCAATGTGTCATTTATGCATTTGCCACACCATACAAAGATGAATAAACTTTGACATCGAGTTGCCCAACACATGTCCCTACACATTGAAATAAGAAAGCCTTAAACAGATTTAGAAATATAAAGCTAAAAAACAGTCAAATCTACCACGATTTCATAAGACGTGAACTGTAGGTTTTTATATCTATCACAAGGACTAGTTGTTACGCGTTACTGACCATATTCAAGAGATGAAATATAACAGATGTTGAAGCAATCATCATAGGAAGCAGCGGTGCACAAAAAACCCAACAGACCGACCCAACTCAATCCCAAAAAATCAACCTGAAATAACCAGCAACAAAATTGATACATAAAATAAAGTTTTTATAACTGATGAAAGTTGACTTCAATCATACCAGATATTATTCGGTACAACCCAAACCATGGTGGATGCATCATGCACAAGTCAAGAATCATGCTCTCTTGCATACTTCATTTCTTGTTTCTTGTTAATTTAGTTTAGTTTAAGTTGATTCCTTTGTTAACGGTTTAAATATTATTAGTGTTAATTTGTTTAACACGATGTAATGATTTGTTAAATTATAGTAAGGGGTTGTTTACCCAGATACGTATCCGGTAAGTGCTTACCGATACAAGTCAACACTATAATTTATTTTGATGCGTAAGATTTTAGTACATCAAAACGTATCGAATGCAACAATTTACCGAGTAAGCGCTTACATGGGTAAAGGTCGTCATCTTCACTTACTGGGTAAGACTCTCCATCTTTCTCATCGCTCTTACCCGGTAAGATTCTTGGCCATTGTCATGTTCATCTGATGAGAAAATTTATCCGATAAGCACTTACCAAGTAAACTTTTAGTAAACGGCCCCTAAATTACCGGTTTTATCGCTTAACAACGTTATCATCATGGAATACTAGAAGAGTACTCGCACAATGCAGCGAGATACATATCGATTTTAATGTTTTATTTTATTATTTGTCTCCGTCGATGTTATAATACGATTTTGTGTTTTTAAGAAAATAATAATGATTTTATTTTTGAATAAAATATAAATTTGAAGATATCATAAAAATTTGAAAAAAAATATATCAATGTTAATATCAAATCAACTATTTAAAAGTTCTCATTTTTTATGTAATTTCTTTAATTTATTTTTTATTATAATTTAATTTAAGTTTAATAACGAAATAATTTATTTTTGGCTTAATAATTTTATAAAGATAATAATTAAGTATTCTGTTAATACTCAATAATTATCATAATTATATTTTAGAATTTTTATATTTAAAATGAGATGTTTATCCTGTATTTGATTATGTGTATCTGCAGTTAGTTACACGAATTCAGATATGGAGCTTTAATAAGTTGTACTTGCGCACAGTCTACTTGTAATATTGAGTTTTAACTAATATGCATTAATAAACAGTACTTTACGCATAAAAAGTGATTTTTAAGAGTTTTTGTTAAATGTTTTATATCATCATGAAATATAACTATTTTTAAACGTTTAAGTTTTTGTTCTTCAAATATTATATTTATTTGTTTTTAATATAATTTTTAACAACGTTATTGTCATGAAATATAGTTAATTTATTTTATAAAAATATAAAAATAAAAAGTAATACATAGTTCTAAATTATTTATCAATAATGACACAAATAAAATGTGATCGTAATAAAATAATACTGTAGATATGGGAAAAGGTTTTTCTTTCATGTCTGTACATTTGTCTCGTTTTTTTTATGTACTGTCTGTATTAGTCTCTTCTATAAATTATCTCATCTTTTATTGGTGTCGTTTTTAAGGCTGTGCAAAAAGTATCTGGTTCAAATGAAATTGACTGATCAAAATTGGATGTCCAAGTACAACTAGATTATATCATATCCAAAATTTCAACATTCAGAATTTGATTGGTCGATTACTCGATATTTTAATAATACTAGTTGTGTACCCGCACAATGTGGCGGGAGCTGTGAATTTTAACGATTTTGAAGTTTCAATGGTTTTATTAGAGAAGATTTAACAATGATATAAGTTATATTTGGTCTTTACATATTAATACAATTTGAATAAATAAGAGTTATGATTCCGATTATAGTATATCGATGGAAAAAATTGTATGACAGTTTAAAATCCAATATATTTAAAATCTAACATATTTAAACAACTCCACAAATGTGTTCGATTTACACCGAGAGCAAAAAATAAGAGATCGAGAGCAAGACCGAGAGTTCTAAAGCAATTGAATGAGAGAAATTTTTAATAACTCATGATAAATATTAGTTTAAATCTCACCTTGGGAGATGAGGAGAAGACATAGAGGCATGAGAAGATGAAAACATGAATGAAAAGTGTCAAAAGTATCTTGAGAACATGAAAAGAAAAGGTAATAATGTGCATTGATAACTCGTATTATATGTTATTTTAATTGTAGATTAAGAGATTTTAAAACTAAATGCATAAAGTAGTTGTACTTAATGCATTATGAGTTGTTTTTAAGACTTTTAAGACTTTGTGCATAAATGTATAGTACTTTGTGCATTAAAAATTATTTTTAAGACTTTTGATAAATCTGGTTTATAAAGTAGTAAAGATAATTAATATTGTAAACATTAAAATTGGAGAAATAGTTGGAGTTTTTTAGAGATTTTTGATTTTTGAATTTCTTTTGGAGAATTTATTCAAGATGCTGTTAAACTTGATTAAATTTTAACTCGTATTTACTTATAGTAATATACATAATACACTGTAAGTTATACATGAGAATAACTATATGAAAACTATACAAGGATTGAAAACTGTGAGAACCAGTAATCGACCAATTGTTGTTTTACATTATCAAACGATATATGTGAATATTTTTAGAGTGTATTCTTTATTTCACACTGTATACAATACTGTAATCTCATATTCATTGTTTCACAAGATCAGATAACACATGATTACTAGTTCTCATGTTCTCATTTAATTATATATATATATATATATATATATATATATATAAAATATGTAGGATGTATACAAAACAATCCCTATCCTCGACACGAGATAGGTTAAAAAATCCTATACGTATCTATCCTACCTAACATAAAGACATCTCGTGTTATGTGTTGTTATCCCAAACAGTAGTGGACAAATTTAAATGAATAAACAAGTTATAATATAGTATGTTTATTACTCGATAATCTTTTTCAAGAAAAATAACTATAACAAAATTTGGTTGTTAGGACATATATACCAGTGTTGGTATAGGAGGAACAGCTATATATTTTAATAAAAAATATGTTACAATAAGTTGTTATAACGAAACAGAGCAACACAACAAAATCCATATATACGAAACAATAATATTTTAGTATGAAACTGGACTACCTAATAGGATTCAAGAGGCAAATCGTTAGTTTTTTTTTTTCTTATAGGCTGCTTCTTAAAAAGGATCATATAAAAACGTCGCAAGAAATATAGTTTATTTGTAGCGTTTGAAATGTAAACCTCATTCAAACGATGTTGAATTATGGGTTTATGAATTCGTCATCTACAACATCATCGACAGCCTCACCTGCTAAATATGCTTTTGTCGTCTTCGAGCTTTCGTGACTATATGGAGATTAATCATGCATACAAAAACGCAAATGAGATTGAACAAGATTTTATGATAATAAAATCAGCACTTGTTCACTTCGTAAAATATCAGTGTTTTAAAAGACGTGTCATAGTGGCAAGACACACCTCTCATGTCCCATTAACCCTTTAGCGGTTGTTTAAGGAATGGTGTCGTTGTATCTTGGCATGACGTGCTATGTCGCTACTAAGCCGCTTCATTTACGCATATGAAGACTTTCGGAAATGAATTGCACCACAGTATTGTGCCAATTCCAGTTTTGAAGTTGATTTTTTAACTTCAAGTTTTATACTTTTGTGACCATGCTTTTTTAAGCGGAACCAAATTTGAATAATATGTTTAGAGTACCCTTTTGGTACCAAGTCAATCCAAGTACACGTAATTCAATAAAAACTAATACCATCAATGCTTTGTAACGGTTTTTAACAGATGACTCTGTTGGCAATTTTAATCATGTTGTTTGAACACTGTCTTCATGTACCAAGGGGCTTTGCACCCATCCTTCCATGCTCAACGTTTTTGTTCACTGCAACAAAATTGGGTTTATAGGATGCCCTCGATCACTAAGTGTTCCAATAGACCGCTTTATAGGATTTGATTTATAGGACCAAAACATAAAGCGTCCTAAGGCGTTGTAATAAGTTTATATGACGCTTTTGGGCGTCTTAACAAGTTTTTGAGTACATTTCTAATACAAAGTGTCGCATTAGCAACATTATATGACACTTTTGAGAAATTGTCCTATAAACTCAATTTTTTACAGGACACTTGTTTTAATAAAACAAATTTTCAAATAGTGTCTTATAAAGTTGATAGTGTGACGCTTTATATTAAAAGTGTCCTAAAAAACTTATTACGACATCAAAAAACGTCATATAAACTTATTACAACACTTTTAGATAAGACACTTTATTTTTTTGGTCCTATAAACTAAGTCCTATAAAAAGGTCTATTGGGACGCTTAGAATTTGGAAGTGTCATATAAACCCGATGTTGTTATAGTGGTTGTTAGTAGAGATGACCAAAGACTAGTGTGATAGGATTCGGTCTTTAGGGGATTCGGCTCAAGCCATAAAAAAAACGTTCCCATTCTTGTACACGAAATTAAGGGTTGATTTAAGTTTTGACCAGACTGAACTGTATCAACAAGTCTTTTAATTTATAATTTTATGAAATAAAAATAGAAACATAATGGGTTTATTTTAATAAATTTATTATTTTTAATTATATAAAATAAAGATTATTATTTTTAATTAGGCCACTAAACTAAAGGCTAGGAGTTGGATTATAAAAATATATTTCATATTTTATCCTCATCCCAAAAGTAGATTAGACAATAATGCTTATTGAAAAAGCCAAATCCAAACATCCACTACTACCCCACCTTACAATGACTTTACAATGACTTAATCATTAATCCTATAAACAATATAATATTTGATAAATCTTTTTAGTTATTATTTAACAATACTACATGTTGACTATAAAGATGATGTCTGATTGATTTGAGCTTGAACTCTAAAGGTCAAAAGTGTTTGGAGGTCTCAGGTTTAAATACAAGAAGGAATAAAAATCTCCTTGTAGCCACAGAGGTTCAAATACGATGACTTTGGGCTACCCGCAAAGCATGTGGTCGTCCTAGGATTAGTTGGTTCGCATAGCGGGCTGGATATTCAGGTTAATAAAAAAAAGTACATGTTGGATCATAATAATATAATTAATGAGACTCTAAAATTTATATAACCAATAATTGTATATATTATATAGAGACGTCATGATAAATTGTTGGGATAAAATTAGACAATATAACGAATTCCAGTTTTATAAAAATGAGTTTATAGGACGAAATTGGATTATTTAACGATGACTTGGTAACTAAATAAAAAACTAAACACCGTTGTAGGATACGATAAAATAAGAAATCTTGTGATAAGACGCAATTATATCACAGGTATTTGTTCAAAATGAAAACCTTTCGTATCAAAAACTATATATTTTGATGGTATGTGGATATAGCCAAAGGATCGTATGAGAATATGAGTTAAGATGATAATTGTAAGAAGAGATCTGGATTTTTGATCACTTTTAATCTCATTCTCACTCAATGAACTGCGTTTGATACGAGAATTGATCTGGTGCATCTCGGTATATCTCATTGGTATTGATCTTCAATTATGATTGATTCAATTATGAAGATCATTTATAACCTTTCTCACTATAACTTTCTTTCTCACGTAAACAGAAAACATAATGATTGTATGTCCAATCAAATTTAACATTTTCTTTTAATAAGTACTAGAAGGGTACTCACGCAATGCAGATGGTTACATCTCGATTTTATTGTTTCGTTTTCTTCTATCTCTCTATCAATGTTTTGAAAAACAATAATGTTTTTATTTTTGTATAAAATATAATTTGAAAATATCATAAAAAATTGAAAAAAAATATATCGATATTAATATCAAATTACTATTTAAAAGTTCTCGTTTTCTTATCTAATTTATTTAATTCAATTTTTTCTATTGTAATTTAATTTAATAACGAAATAATTTTCTGGTTCAATAATATTTTTTTATAAAAATAATAATTAAGTATTCTATTAGAACTCAATGATTATTTTAATAATATTTTAGATCTTTTATATTTAAAATGAGATGTTTATACTGTATGTAATTATGTTTATCTGTAGTTAGTTACACAAATTCAAACATGAAACTTTAATAAGTTGTACTTATACATAACTACTTGTAACCTTGAATTTGAAGTAAAATGCATCATTAAACAATACTTCATGAATAAAAAATAGTTTTTAATTTTTTTTATCAAATGCTTTATAATACAGTATATAGATTTACTGATTATATTTTATTATTGTAATATGTTTAGTATTGCTAAATATCTTTGATTATTACTAATTGGTTTTGGTGTAGGATCCACTATAAAATGTAGCTTTCTAATTTTTATGTTGTTACTATAAAACTTCAAAAGAGCATAAGAGAATAAAAAGGAGGACTTTTTGGGTAATTAACAATTACATAAAAATAATTCAATTTTATAATCATCATTATTGTAATTTTGTGAAAAAAATTAATAAAATTAAATAATAAAAAAAACTTTTTTCCTGGGCATTTACAAAATGGTAAAAATATGAAAATACTCGACAAACTGTCATCTTTTGAATGTTAAATTACTTGACTGCTTTTTTTAAATGAATAAATTCTTGTTGTTATGGAAACCCGTCAATTACATTCTTTTGACTTATAAAAGTGAACGATAATTGGATATGTCGGTAGAATTCAGTTTAAAAGTAGGAAAACCCCAGAAAGAGTCCGTAAAGAAAAGCTAAATATCCAGGAGGACACATGTTCAAATCTAAGGAGGAATAAAAATCCCCTTGTGGGCACGGAGGTTCAAATGCTGTGACTCCGAGCTATCTACAAAGCATGTGGTCGTCCTGGGATTAGTCGGCTCGCATAGCGGGTTGGATATCCAGGTTAATAAAAAAAAAGAGAGCTAAATATGTAACAAAAATACATTAAGGTGGTGGTGTGGTGCTGTTCTGATGATGAAATGGGTTATGGGTGGTCGAGAAAGGAGAGAGGATAACGGGGTTGAGTAAGGTACGTGGTGGTAGCCAGAAAGAGGGAGGAGCAGTCTGGGGAGGTCAGTGGCGGAAGAGAAGGCAGAGGATGATCGATAGAGGGAAAAGAGAGGACGAGATGCTCGGTGGAGGCATAAGAGGTTATTTTTAGTAGGATTTGTGACAAAACAATTTTGACTTGTTTGTTTAAATAAAACTTTTATCAGCCTCTTATGTCTGATTCTTTAAGAGTTAGAGCCATTTAACTGTTTGGTTTTTTCAAATTTTTAGAGATACTTATGTCTTATTGTCCTTTTATCAAATGAGAGGTAAACCGACATATTATTTGCCTCTTATTGCTTTCCAAACTCTCAGAAACGGCGTTTCTCAATCGATCCTCCCTTTCTCAATTGGTGATTTTAATAGGATTTAAATGTGTTAAAATACTGTTAATGATATATTTTCGTTTAAATGAATGTTAATTATATAATTTTAGATCTAAATTTCGTAATGATGAAGAATAAATATGTGAAATTGTATAAAATTTTTATAAATTCAACAATATAATTTTATAATGGGTAAAATAGACAATTTAAACAAATTCAGATATTTATCAGTTTACAAAAACAAACAATTTTATTGATTTAAATTTCAATAACAAAAATAACTGAGGTAGATGAAGATATCTGAAATGCAAGTTAACGTAGATGGATAAAGATAGATGAAATTTGTGTTATTACATTCTCACCAACAATCTATTTTCATGGGATCTCTCTCTCTCTATATATAGAGGAGCGTTCAAATGCAAACCACCCAATTTGTATAAATCGTGCAAATCATCCTCATCCATCGATTTCATTGTTTAATCTTATGAAATTTTTTCATGAAATTGTTTAATCTTGTGAAATTGTTTCATATAATATATATATTTTTTTTTGATAAAGTTGTTTTATATATGGTTATGAAATTGTTTCATTTAATACTTAATGAACTTTTAATGAAACTATTTCATGTATTTTTCTAAAATTAAAATAATGAAGATGATAATATCCATGATTAACATCTTCTACAATAAAAATGATTAGTCAACCTCTTATAATTACAAAAAAATGAACAAAATGAAAAATTATGATTGGTTGAATGAGATTTGTACGGTTTATACAAATAACGTGGTTTGCAAAGTAAACATCATCTCTCTCTCTCTATATATATATATATTACAATTTTTTATTTAAATAAGTAATTGAAAAAAATAAAACACACGACAACGACCTAACTTGTTTTGATCAGAACCCAATTCGATCTATTATCCAACCTACCCATTTGGATACAGAAATAACAGCATTGGCTATCAAATAACACTGAACATAAACTGATATTTATCTGAGTTCCTACACCAAAGTGATTGTTAACTCAAAACTATGAGTATGATACATGTATTTTCTTTCTTGCCATATGTCCATGCATTATATGAATTCGCTTTTAAAGAACACCCAATATAAATCAAACACAGAGTAACGTTTAAGAAGATAACATATTCATTTTTTTACCATTAAAACATCAAAAATACCTCAAGTTCGATACGACCGTTCTCAAACCTCAAATTGATCGACACGTGCGTTCATGTCATCGATGAATACACACTATTCATTAAATGTGAATATATGATATAGACATAGTTTTAACGGACACCGTCAGTAGATAGAGTCATCCAACTAGCTCTGGGTTCGAGTGACATTTCACCCCTAACCAACAATAACGTCACCAATATCAGTATATCGACGTTATCATTTCTTGACGGATTTTATAAAAGACATAAAATTCCAAAACCTAGAGAGTGGACATAACACTTTTTAGCCTTAAATGAAATTGAGTTGTCATTTTTGCACCCACAAAGTTATGAAAAAACATAAATTAAGCACCACCAAAAAGTTTGGATAGCACTAACATGAATCTTGTGTAGAATGATTATGGATATCAGTTGATTTTTATCATTAAATAAAATAATTATTTATGATAAAATAATTAATATTTTTTCTTTAACTAATGTAACAATTTTTTTTTATTAACCTGGATATCCAACCCGCTATGCGAGCCGAGTAATTCCAGTGGGGCCACCTACTTTGCAGATAGCCAAGAGTCATCGCATTTGAACTTTTGTGGCCACAAGGGGATTTTTATTCCTCCTTGGATTTGAACCTGGGACCTCCTGGTACTTTTGACCTTTTGAGCCAAACTCAAACCAATCAGACACCACCCTTATGGTTAACTATATATATATAACGATAAGTATAGTTAAAGAAAAGGAGGGGGAGTGCATGGAGATCTAGTATACTTTCATTCAATTTCCATTTTGGGGAACATACTCTCAGAGTCAACATTTAAAGGTCCATGATATAAGTTTGAGCACAAATAAAGCACCCAGTTATCGATATAGCTGTTGGTAAGCTACGTCGTACACAACTTTGGAACTCGTGATTTATGTTGCTTAGGAAATCACATATGTATGTCGGTAAACAACACACGACATTTGTCGCTTGGGAAGATGCATAAACGGTCAATGGCTATACCGACAACCATGTCCTTTATTTATACTCAAACTGTTGGAACTAAAGTTGTATTCAAGTTCTTGTGCTTAACTGTTTTACATTGCTTGTTAATATGCTTTATAATAGTTGTTTAGAGGTTATACTTGTAACCTCTAGGGGTATAAATAGAAGTTGTTAGTTTGTTCTAGTTAGTCATCAAGAATCCTGTTAGACATTGTATTGAGCTCAGAGAGAGAAAGAAAAGAAACCAAGTATAATGCTTTAAAGTGGTTTTTACTCATCTGGAAATTATGAAACTTCTGTTGTTATTGGTACTTCCTGTTCTTCAAATGAGTTTAAATCCGAACCGCCCTCCTCGTTCGCCTCCAAATCGCGTACATTAGGAACATATCCAAAAAGCTTCATTACTTTCGTAAGTGTTCTCAAAACCGTATAAATTTCTTTCTTTTGACGCTGCCGTCTATCTTTCACCATAAAAACATGAACTTTCCCCTGAAGTTCAATCCAGCTGCAACCCGGCTGTTTAACAACACCATTTTGCTTCATAATCTTTCGAACCCGTTTAACATCTCCCCAATTTCCCTTTTCAGCATACATGTTTGAAAGCAGAACATATGGACCAGAGTTCTTAGGGTCGATTTTCATCAGTTTTTCAGCCACAAACTTCCCCAACTCGACGTTTCCATGAACTTTACAAGCACCAAGCAAAGATGACCATATGACGGCATCTGGTTCTATTGGCATCGTTTCTATTAAATTCTTGGCTTCATCAAGGCAACCAGCTCGACCAAATAAGTCCACCATACAGGCGAAATGGTCTTTCATTGGTTCTATTCCATATTCTTTGGTCATGGAGTAGAAATGGCGACGACCCTCCTCAACCAGCCCAGCGTGGCTACAAGCGGAAAGTAAACCGATCATGGTAACATGATCCGGTTTCTCACCAGATGCCAACATTTCTTTGAACAATTCAAGTGTTTCAAACCCGTGCCCATTTTGAGCAAACCCTACTATGATCGCGTTCCATGATACATAATCTCTTTGAGCCATGTCCCTAAAGGCTCGAGTTCCATCTTCTATGGATCCGCATTTGACATACATATCTATAAGAGAATTTCCCACAAAGATATCACTTTCTGGTCCAGATTCGAACCTGAATCCATGTTTTATCACATGGGTGTGAGCCTGTTGGCCTAGCCTCAAATCAGCGAGGCTTGCACAAGCGTTAAGAAGGTTCCCGAAAGTGTAATGTGTCGGAAAGACGCCATCTTGTTTTAGCTGACGGAAGAGTCCCAATGCGACTTCATTTTCACCATTTTGTGTGTACCCTGCAATTAGTGCATTCCAAGAAACTATATTCCTTTCTGTCATATTAACAAACATCGAACTTGCAGTTTCGACATTTGCAGCCTTAGCATAACCACTAATGATGGAGGTTTCCGTTATAATGTTCTTGATCGGCATCGTATCAAATATCCATCTTGCTTCCACAATTCTACTGCATTTTGCATACATATCAACCAATGCGTTGCATATAACAAGATCATCCCTATACTTGTTAAATTTCACAACTCGATTGTGAATTTCCCGCCCCACATTCAACTTTGACAAGCTTGCACACGCGCTTATCATGCTCGCTAGAGTGACCTCATCTGGTTCGATCCCAGAGTTCATCATCTTGTTGAAAACATCAAGAGCTTCAGAAGCTGGACCATTTTGTTCATAGCATGTGATCAAACTATTCCAAGAAACTACATTTCTTTGATTCATCCCATTAAAAACCTTTTGAGCACAATCCACATTTCCACATTTAGAATACATATCTATAAGAGCACTACCCATATAAACATCTCCTTCATAGGGAGATTTTGAAATCGAAGCATGAATCTGAGTACCCATTTTCAGATTCCTCAAACCTGCACAAGAACTAAGAGAGCTACCATATGTATACTGGTTGAGTACAAAATCTTGAGCATGCATACTTACAAAAAACTCAACAGACTCATCGAACCGATCATGTTGAGCAAAACCCGACACCATAGAGTTCCATGAGCACTGGTCCGTCACAGGCATGGACTCAAAAATCTGGTTCGCTTCATCTAAAAGAGCCGCATTCGTTAATGTGGATAAAACAGCATTCCAAGAGAATATATTTCTCTCAGGCATTCGATCGAACACCTTATATGCATCATCTACAAAATCAGACTTCCCATAAACATCAATTAACCTGTTGAGGATGAAGGTTTCGGAGCAAAATCTGGACTTGATTATTCGGGCATGAATGCGTTGGGTTTGTTTAGATGATGATTTTGACTTGAGACATGAGCTCAAAAGGTCTGCAAAGGGTGATGAGTTAAGGAGTTGAAGGTCGTTAACTATCTGTTGCTTACCCAATACATATCTCGCCATTCCATACCATAAATTATGGATTTTACGTAAAAATGCTTCAAGAAATTTCTCCTTTCTGATGTTGCAATTTTGCTACGAATGTACATTGACTATGTTTTGAGCTCGGAGTAATTGCCCGTTATTTTTGATGTTGCAAAAGCTTCGATTTTGGTAACACATTACAAGTTAGAAAGACTTGAGACTTATTTTTTTTTACATAACTTTATCAATTTATAATAAGTTAGAGATATTTAACTTTTTTAAAAAATCTTTATTACCGGTTTGGCATTGGTATAAACTGTTTATCCAAACATTCAAAAGTACTTATTATCGGTGTCACACCAGAACAAGTCCATAAGTTGTTTTCATAAGCAATCCCAAACACCCCCTGCATCTCTAAAAAAATATATATTACAATTTTATAAACAAAAAATTACTTTTGAAGTAATTTTTTTAATAAATATAACTCATCATTTTGACTATTGTCTTTTTGTTTCGAGTAAGTTAGCGATGTACAATAAAATCCAAACCCTAAAAGGTCTAGCTCAAGCCTGGCTCGTAAAAACTCAGGTCTAATGAGCCCAAAGCCTGATCAAGACAAGACCCCAGAGCTTGGTGAGGTCAAAATTTTGGAATCAAGCCTAGTCCTAGGCCCAAATTGAAAAAGCCCGATCAAGCCTGCCCTAAAAAGGGCTGAATAGATCCATATAGTTTCATCTCAAAAAGTTTGCATGTTTGTTTTAACAGATGTTTCCTTGATCTGTATATTTCCTAGGGGTTAAGGATTTCGATGAGTTTCAACGGAGATTAACTAACTTCATATTTTCCATTGCTTTGCTTGAATTTATGATGTTTTTTTAGCTGAGTGTACAAAAACCTTAACAAACATCGAATCAAACATATATTAATGGTTCTTGATCAATTTTGATTGAAGTCGGTGGAGATAGCGTTCATGTTCATTAAACAACATTCCTCGATGATTAGTCAATTGACTCGATCATAAAGTTGGAGCATTGTTTTTCATTAATAAGACGTTAAAGTGGTATTTTAGAAAGAAGACAATTTTGAAAAAATATATTATGATAGAAAAGGTCTCGTTAAGCATAAAAATCCAGATATATCTTAACAAAATTGTTATTACTCTATAAAAAATACAATGTTTGATTCGACACAAAATATAATGACGAAGATGGACTGATGATCAATCCTCAAAATGCACCTTAATAATACAAAATAGACACTTTTAAACAACAATTAGTATCAAATTGAAAAACTATTTGCCTTGCATTTTCAGTACTATTATTTTTCTACAGTTTTAATACCGACTTTTTTGTATCTACTAGAAGGGTACTCGCATAATGCAACGAGATATATTTTGATTTTTATGTTTCGTTTTAATTTTTTTTTGTCTCGGTTGATATTATAATACAATTTTATGTGATTTTGAGAAAACGATAATGTTTTTATTTTTGAATAAAATAGAAATATGAAGATATATCATAAAAAAATGAAAAAAAATATTGATATTAGTATCAGAGAGACTATTTAAAATTTCACATTTTTTGTTTATTTCTTTAATCCATTTTTTGTGTATTTCTTTAATTCATTTTTTGTTTAATAATATAATTTTTTATAAAGATAATAATTACGTATTTTGTTAGAACTCAATTATTATCTTAATTATATTTTAATTTTTTTTATTTAAATGCGATGTTTATCCTCTATTTGATTATGTTTATCTATAGTTAGTTATATGAATTCAAACATGAAGCTTTTATAAGTTGTATTGACGTACAATTTACTTGTAATCTTGAATTTTAAGTAATATGCATCACTAAACAATACTTCATACATAAAAAATGGATTTTAAGAGTTTTTGTCAAATGCTTTATATAATATAGATAATACTTTCTTTGTACATTTTCCATGTGGGTTCTCCTATGCCCATGTCGATTTTAAAACCGAAAAGTAATTTGATAGATGTAACTCCTTTATCAATTCCACTCTCGTACACATCTTTTTAAAAGAGATCTATTTAATGCCACCCATTTATTAATAAAAAAAGATTATAAAATATTTGGTCCCAATAACAAATTTATATTTGAGATTATTCAAGTTGAAAAGGCACAGATAAAGACCATACCGAGCCAACAAGACTCGATGGTAACCCTACGTCAATGAGAGTTCCTCTTCCTCGTCCTCCCATCCTAGGTTCCATTCCCGTCGGGTGTAAAAACCCTTGTCGCCACACCAACTTCAATAGGGAGGGTTTTGTCGGATCTAGAACTGTGTAGCAATGGATCTAAATCATGTGAATTAGTAACTCTGTTGGGATGGTTAACCTATTTTTAATGGATAGACTGTATACGAACTTTACCTTTGTTTCAAGAGAGAGATGACTTTTATACTAAAAAACCGAACCCAACCCAGTATATAACATCCAAATATGGGATATCGGAGGGATGAAATGTACACAGACCTTACCTCTGTCTCAACAGAGGTCTCACTTTTATGTGTCATAAGCAGAAAAATTTGATAAAAATATCAATTGTGCATAGTGAATGACCATATAAGTTCTGTATAATTTATTATGTTGTGTAGTACAATATACATGATGATCATAGGGCAAATAAAGATACCCAACACAAATAGAGAACATAAATCATCTATAAAACATAGATGTCAAAATTCACATATGTAGATTAACACGGAAATTCAAGAAAATCTCGATCCTATCCATCGAACGAAAACAAGAATCACATAACCAAACTCGTTAAAACAACACTATTAACTTGCACCAAGTTTTCAGGTCATTGTGTTATCTTTCAGCAATTTAGCGATTATAGCAGAAAGTGCAGGAGCACTCACCCCACATTCCTCACCGGAAAAACAAGATTTACCTTCTTCAGCGGCTTTACATAGCTTCGGATCCAATGGAACTTTCCCGAGAAAAGGGACACCCATATCACGACACATTTTTGCAGCTCCTCCTGCACTGCTATCGAACACTTCACTGCAAGCCACCAAATCCAACAATTCTGGCGCCTTTTCTTTCATTATTTCCATAGCCCATCGTGTAACATCTTCTTGATCTCCATTCTTGGATTGTTTCAAATATTTGAAGTCTGTGACGGGTTGACATAATCCGCTCATGTTTTCAACGACGCCAAGAACCTTTATCCCAACTTTCTTGCAGAAACTCACCTCTTTCCTTACATCTATCAAAGAAACTTGTTGTGGGGTGGTGACTATAATCGCACCATCTATTCCTGTTTCTTTGAGGAATTGAACAATTGAGATGTGTTCATCTGAGGTTCCTGGTGGAGCATCCACAACTAGAAAATCGAGTTCTCCCCAATAAACGTCTTTGAGGAATTGTTTAATGATCCCGTTCTTGCGTGGACCCCTCCAGATGACGGCGTCATCAGGGTCAGGGAGCATGAACCCGATTGACATCACTCCTATTGAGTCAACAAAAACAGGGGACCAACCAAGGTTGCTTTGGTGAATTTCTTGGCCTTCTAAACCAAGCATCTTTGGGATGCTGGGCCCACATATGTCGATGTCGAGTAGACCTACTTGAAAATCCATGGCGGCCAATGCAAATGAAAGTTGTGCGGAGAACGTGCTCTTGCCAACCCCACCTTTACCTGATAAAACTAGTATCTTGTGCTTCACTGTAGCCATTCTTTCTGCAATTACTACCAAATCTGTCCAAAGAGAGAAAAGATTTTAAGAATAGACCCAATATTCTTCTACTATATAATATAATTATACGATTACAAGTATTTACAACCCACAAGGTGCAATATTGGCAACACAAGAAAATGATAAATATGTTGTAGTATTTTTGTCCAACATCGCCATGTTGTCAAGACACGTTAACATGGTATCAGAGCAGGATTTTTAAGGCAATGTAGGAATTGAATTTATTGGTTTGTTTGGGTCCTATCCTGCAAAGCACGGGTCAGGGTGGGTGTTAAAAGTAGTATTTTTTCCACATGGCCAGGTTATATATATATATGTGTGTGTGTGTGTGTGTGGTTTAGGCATCTTCCTCCTTAGAGCAAACATTTTGGGAGCGAATTCTACTCAAATCCAATTATTAAAAATTTATATTAGGGGTTGTTCGGTGATGACTTAATGAGTTGTATAAGATGTATGCTTGTTTGGTTGTGGCTTAAAGAAATAAATGATGGCTTAAAGAAGCTCCTCCCTCCTCCTGATGTCTGGCCTCCCTGCTCAGAAAATGAAGAGACAGTAGTTGGTTTCTTCCATTTCTGTGAAACACACTGCCATTAACAAAGAGGTTAGTTCAAAAATATGAGATTTTCATAGTTGTGTTTTTTCCATTTCTGATTTGAAATTCTTGTCATTGCCTTTAATTGGTTCGTATCTCATTTTCTTGAAATTCATTGGTTTAGTGGGTTTTTCCATTTCTGATTTGGATCCCACTAGGTTTCGATTATAGCAACTAAATTTCTTGGTTTAGTGGTGTTTCCCATTTCTGATTTGAATCCCAACTAGGTTTCAATTATAGCAACTGAATCTCTTGGTCCAGTGGGATTTTCCTTTTCTTGAAATTTATGGGTTTAGTGTGTTTGTCCTTTTCTTGAAGTTTATAGGTTTTTAAGTGACTTCAATCCATCTACTTCCCCAAGACTACTGTTTTAATATGGGTGTACAAGTTGTTTATGCATGGGTAGCAATTTGGTATCAATCTTTTGAATGAATTGAAGCAAAATGATGGGCACTGTTAAATTTCCGTGCTCCTGTTGGTTATCAGAGGGGAATATCAGCTTTAAATTTAGTTATTCCTAATGGTTTATATCATCCAAGACAAAACGGGATGTTGAATGAGGATAGTTTGATCATTCAAGGTGAAATTGCAAATCAAGTAGGGGGTTGGAGGGCAAAATATTTACATGAAAGTGGTCCTGAAAATGGTCGAATTGCAATGGTAAATACTTAAGTTTTCAAAAGATCAAAATGGGTGTCGGTGTCACCAAAGTGCTTTGACGAGGGAAACCACATCATGTGAACTGAAGATGGTGATCAATGAGATCATTGGGGATATGGTTAAGCTTATGAACAACCCGTTGGGAATTACCTTATGCGAGTTTGTATTAAAGAACAAAAATTCATATTTGAATGGAGGTTACTTGTGAGCCAAGGAAACTTGTTTGAATTTCTTTGAACACATGGGACGAGGGTGATGCACAAACTCATAGACACTCCAGATAAAAGACAAATTAAGATGGTTATTTTTTTCACTTGGACAGGGATTTCTTGCTCTTATCAGGGATCTCAATGGTAACCATGTTATTCAATGATGTTGGCACTTTGCAGTGCCTCAGCAACGAAGATAATAAGTTCATTTTTAAAGCTGCTGAAAAGTTTTGTATTGCAAAGATGCATCAATCACTCAAGCGGCTAGTGCATCAACATGGACAGGGTCTGGGGAACTGAAACCAGGGAGGTGTATGTACTGTGCAGGGGACCAATTTCAGCATGTAAAAAGGGGATTTGCAAATGCTAGTGCATTTTTTAGTACATAAAAAGATAGAATATATTTATATATATATATATATATATATATATTGAATATTTATATATGTCCAAATATTTAATTGTATTTAAACTATTTTGTTAAGATAATATCATTGAATTTTGCATCATTATGTTGTATCAAGTTGTTAAATTGATATTTTTTGTCATTCAGAATTTGCATACAACAGATACACAAACTGTTATTAAGTGATGATTAATCTAGATTGAGGGATAAAACATTCATTTCTGACATTAGGATTGTTTATTCAACACAACAACCGAACATCAATTTATCCCAATCAATAGAAACAACTTTATCCATACAGAACTTAACGTTAAAACAACCGCTAATTTGACCTGACACGTGGTTTAAGAATTTAACAACTATCGAATATCTAGAATACCCTTCAAATAAAGGCGCTATAATCAGAAATCTTTTCGAACCTCAATCAATGCTATCACCACATGATTTCAAAGACAAGTAAATCTTACATGAAAACTTCTCAAAAAATCAAAAAATTTAAATTTCCAGCAACATGTAAAACAAAAAGTATTACAATTTTCCAAGACTTGCTTAATTTTTGCTTTATTTAGTAATAGTTTCAAGAAGCACATAGCTTAATCTTTTATCAGTCAGCTAATTCGAGTTAGTCCCACAGCAAGGTACCAAAGAACTATCTTCTAATATAAAACATGTGCTAAGCTTGATTGAAATAGGTCTGCCCTAGCGGGTTCATGATCACAGGTTCAAATCTCCTATAAATGCCTGAGCCATTTAGAAAACATGTTCAACTAATCTAGTTTGCATAATGATTTACCATAACAAATACAAGCAAGAAATGCATTAAAATGCAACCAAGTTTGCCTTACTATCTAGTGTAACAAAGAAATCTTTTTTTTTTTAATCCCAATCAATGTAGCAAAGTTCAAAATTTCCTATCTTTTTTAACCATTTTGACAGACAACATGTTGATCTTGTAACATTTAATGACGTCGATGTCAAGTTTATCATCCACTACACTCTAAAACATTTTGTAAACAGTATCCACGTCATCAAATGTTACATAATCAACAAGTTACCGTCAATCCAACAAAATATAAATCCTTTGAAACTTTGTTACGCAGGAAAAGTTATTCTTTACACTGAATAAGAGCTAAACCAAAGTTTTTTTTTTGCACCAAGATGCATTCCTAAATAAAATTCGCCGATAAAGCACAACAATATGTAAGGGCATGCTTGTTAGCAACTTAGGGGTTGTTTGTTTATCTCTTGATAGTTCTATTAAGACGCATCCTCTGAATTATTGTTAAGTGGTGAATCTTGTTTGAGAATTTTTTTTTCCTGCCAAATGGTTCTAAAATCCTCCGAATGATTTTGCATCTTGGATCTCCCTTAACCATTTGGCGCCCTAATTTCATTATGAACAATTACTAAACAATTAAATTTTATTGAGCCTCTTAATCGTTCTCACCACTTAATCATTATGCACAAAACCATTCAGAAACTACCAAACAGTCCCTTAATGAGCTTTATGTGAGTTTAATGAGACCCGCAGCTTATTCATTAGGTGGTGGCTTAATATATAGAAAGTGACTTATTCATATGGGTGAGCTTTATGCAGAAAGCTGAGTTCTTGTCACTCCCAATTACAAAAACAAGCTGCTTCTATCTATGAAAAACCTCCCGAAAGCAAGATCAGTCCCAACCTATCCAGTTTTATCCATACTTGACTTGATGGAAAACCAACCAAAAGTAACTATACAAGCAAAGAAAGCGAACCTGGATCGGGGCCTTTAGGAGCAGAAGCACAAGCTTCTTGATTAGGGCAACCGGCACAAGCATCAGATTTTCCGGCATCCTCTGATTGTGTTCCTGGGCAATCTGAAACGGAACAAACAGAAATAAAATCAATAGAAACACCAATCGATTGAACAAATAGGAGCTAAAAACATTTAAACAATGATCATACGTTCATTGGCGTCTTCAGGGATTTCTTTGTGGTTCCCATTCTCCATTTCGCTATTTCCTTCCCTTTGGGTTCTTGGTAGCAGAATTGAATTGGTGTCGATAAATGGCGGCTTGTTTCCACGCGGTATATTTATAGTTGCCCTAACCGACCTTGGATTTTTTCCCTTTCATAAAACCGTCTGTTTGAATTAAGTTTTTGTTTGAAAAGATTTTTCATAAATAAAGATTTTGACATTTGATTCTTAATTTTAGAGAAATTTTAAAAAATCTGTTGAAAATGTTTTAATAGTATTAAGTAAAATTGGTCAAAATGGTTATTGCTCGGACATAAATTAGTCTTCTAGTAATTCATGTCCTTAATTTATCCAAATATCACTTTTGCAAGTACCATCTATGCCACTTGCGGACGTAGCTATAAAACAAAAAAAAACTCAAATTATAGACTTGGCCGTCGCAATTGTAGACCTAGGTCAAATCTGATAATTTTTTTGTCTTTTAATTGGGTCCACAAGTGAAGGAAGTAAGACTTGCAGAAATAGTAATATTTGGATAAATCATGGAAGAATATTAAAAAGACCAAATTATATGAGATAACTTACTATAATCGATCATACCCACGGAACATGAAATGTGATAAAAAAAACAATAAAAATATACTTTGGGGGTGTTTGGGATTGCTTATTTGAAACAACTTATGCTTTTCTATAAAAGTCCTTATTAATTTGTTATAAATTAGAATGGTTTAACTTCTTTAAAAACTCTTTATTACCGGTTTGACACCATTATAAACACTTTATTTAAACACTCAAAAATACTTATTATCGATACCATATCAGAATAAATCAATAAATTATTTTTATAAGCAATCATAAACACCCCCTTTTTGTTAACATCAAAGAGAATAATACACTATACAAAGTCATGAATTTCTTATTTTTTATGGGGTTATATGTTTTTTATTTATAAAGAGAATAAATTAATTAAATACACTTATAAGTTATCTTTTTATATTACTAGAAAGGTACTTGCACAATACAGCAAAACATATCTTGATTTTAATGTTTCGTTTTAATTTTTTTGGTCTATGTCAATTTTATAATAAGGTTTTATGTGGTTTTGATTAAACACTAATGTTTTTTTTAAATAAAATACAATTTTGAATATATCATAAAATTTAAAAAAATTTAAAAGTTCTCATTTTTCTGTGTAATTTCTTTAACTCAAAATTTTATTATAATTTTATTTAGATTTAATAATGAAGTAATTTATTTTTGGTTTAATAATATAATTTATACTATATTATAAAGCATTTGATAAAAACTTTTAAAAACCATTTTTTATGCATGAAGTATTGTTTATTGATGCATATTACTTAAAATTCAATATTATAAGTAAACATGTGTAAGTATAACTTATTAAAGCTTCATGTTTGAATTCGTGTAACTAACTTCAGATAAACATAATCAAATAGAGGATAAACAACACATTTTAAATATAAAAAAACTAAAAATATAATTAGGATAATCATTTAGTTCCAACAAAATACTTAATTATTATCTTTATAAAAAATTATATTATTAACCCAAAAAAAAAATGAATATATATATATATATTTTAATTTTTTATGATATCTTCATATTTGTATTTTATTTAAAAATAAAAACATTATCGCTTTCTCAAAACCACATAAAACCGTATTATAACATCGACTAAGACAAAAGACGAAACACTGAAATCGAGATGTATCTCGCTGCATTGTATGAGTACCTTTCTAGTTATTTATAAAGATAATAACTAAGTAATCTGTTAGAACTCAATAATTATTATAATTATATTTTAGATTTTATATTTAAAATGAGAAGTTTATCTTGTATTTAGTTATATTTATCTACACTTAGTTACATGAATTCAAATATGAAGCTTAATAAGTTGTACTTACGTATAATTTGTTTGTAATCTTGAACTTTTAAGTAATATGCATCAATAAGCACTACTTCATGTATAAAAGATGATTTTTAAGAGTTTTTGTCAAAGTTTTATTATACAGTATAGATTAAATTATAAAAGGAGGTGTTTGGGATTGCTTATTTTATTTGTTTTTTTTTTGACTTATTTCATTCTGGTACCGGTGATAAGCTAAATGCTAGTGTTTGGATGAGAAAAAATAAAACTGCTTATACCGGTGCCAAACCGGTAATAAACAGTTTTTGATAAGTTAAACCTTCCTGACTTATGAAGAACTGCTTATTACCAGTTTACCATTTTAAACCTGTTTTATTAATGTTTGTTAATTATTAATCTTATTGATATAAATTTTTGTCAAAAATATTATTATAAATGATGAAAAATAAATTTTTACATATTAAAAAATCAAATAAGTTAATAAGTCAATAATATGGAAGACTGTTTTTTTTAGTCATTTTACATATATAAGCAAAATATGCCAACACTAAAAAATAACTTATCAGCTTATTGCTTTTTGGTACCTATAAGCTAATCCAAACACTTTTTACAAAACTCCGGTTTGATGCCACATAAGTTAATAAGCATTTTTGCAAATAAGCATAGGCTGTTTTAAATAAGCAATCCCAAACACTCCTAACTCGTCGTTTTCCCACGGTCCTTCGCTGGTACTTCTGGCGGGAACGACCATGAGAGTCGATTGGAGTGTAGCAGCGAGAGTACCGGCTGTGGAACTTGTTGCTATGCTTTCGCTGAAGCAATAGAAATGGGATCGGAGGGTAAAATTCTGGAATGGGCATCTAAGCCTTGCATGATGGGCATTGATGAAGCTGATCATGGGCCTCATGGCCCTGGTTTAGGTTTTCTTCATTTCTCACTCAATCACATTCTCTGTATGTTTTTCTTTTTTTCCAGCTAAAGGAATGGAATCGATTGTAAGATCTTTCATAGTAGGCTGTTACTTTAACGCTCTCCTCGTTCGTGTGTGTGTATTTGAACTGTTGGTTTGATTTTGTGGGGTTTTTTTGTTTTATTTTGATAGCTAATTTCATTTCTTATCAAGTTATTTTTTGATTTCAGGACCAATGGTTTATGGATGCTTATATTGTTCACTCTCATACAAGGAAACTCTTTCTACATTGGAGTTTGCAGGTTGATACTGGTATTTTCATTGTCTTTGTGTGCTTTAAACATGAACCCTAATTTTTGAGTTAGATTAATCTTGATCAATATGAACGAATGATTATGAGTTTCTTGCAGCTGATGCTCATATGCGGTGTATGGATGAAATGATTGTTGTAAGCGATGGTTACACTTGGTGTATGATTGTAAATTCAACATGAAATAAGCGATTAGGCATGGTTCTTTTTCACTTATTACTGTAGTATTGATATTGAGATTTTATTCGAAATATTTGATTGCGATAGATTATGTTATTGCCTAGTGATCATCATGAAATACAAAGACTTAACAACATATTATATAAAGCTATAAACTTTTGTGTTGGAGAAAGGAAATAGATCATACATTGAAGGTTTTAAGATCGGAAGAGATGATGAATTAGGAAAAGGATAATTTAGTGAACTGCCTTATATGTGCTACGCTCAAGGTCAACGTCATTTCTTTGTAACCTAGGTCCTTTTACATGTAGATGTAATCCCAGAAGATGAAGAAAAAGTCCAAGATTGGATCGGGACCATGATACTTCAATATTGCTATTGTGTTATTATGATATCTAGATCGGGGAAAGTACTAAAGAAAAATTTTCATTGCATGTTAAGACGATAACCTATTGTCGATCTTCTTAGTGTTGAGCCTTAAGGGTGTGTTTGGTGCGCTGGATAGGATGGGACATGACATGATAGAACACAATTGTTCTATGTTTGGTGTGGCCTTTTGTGGAACTAAGTAGAACTAAGTAGAACACGGGTGGGACACGATTGTTCACCCTTACCCCCTAGAACTAAATGGAACAAGAAATTTTTTACCACTCTACCCTCAAGACCTAACCCTTTTCTTCCCTTCATCAATCGGCGTGCGCTCCATACACAACATTCGCCTTCATCACTACCTTTTCCTTCATCAATCAGCGTCGGATTCTGGTTCTACCTTCTCATTCATCTCGACAAGTTCTACCTTCTCCTCTCTCCATACTCTCAGGTACACAATTACTTCATTGCTACCTTCTCCTTCATCACAGCGTGTTTGCTAATCGATTGCTTGAATCAACTGTTTGAATCGATTGCTTGCTTGAATCGGCTGTTTGCTTGAACCGAATGCTTGAATCAACTGTTTGAATCGATTGCCTTTTCAACTGTTTGAATCGATTGCTTTTTCAACAGTTCGAATCGATTTCCTTTTCAACTGTTTGAATTGATTGCTAAACTTGAACTCGGCTGCGAAATTCTGTGGATGCGTATATGATGAACATTGCAATCAACTGTTTTTCTCATTTAAGATGAATCGATTTAGGGTTTGCTATGTTTGGTTGTATTGGGAATTTTTGGTAAACTGTTTTGGTACACTTTGTTGAAAGGTCTTGTTTTAGAAGATAGGATTTTTGAGGCTGAGGTTTTGTTCAAGAAGTTGATTAGAGAGAATTTATGAACCGAATTAAGTCACTTAGAAGATAAGATTTTTGCTACTGTTTTGGTAGTTTAATCTAAAAACAAAAACCCCTAATTTGAATCAATTGCTTGAATGTATTGTTACTGTTTTTGATCATGCATATGAGTGGTATTTTTGATCTCATAGATTATGTTATACCACTATATTATGAGTTGGAACATTTTATAGTGATTACATCTCATTTTTTTTTTATGTATAATGGATCAGAACCATCTAATTGTAGTTGTTAAAGTGTTGAAAGCTTACATCGACTTACTCATACTTTTGGTCAATTTTGTGAATTGGTTAATTGAATATGAACAAAGACATGATCGGAGGAGAAGTTTAAGAGAAAGAACATTCACTAGATTTCAAATTAGATAGATAGAAATCCAACGCATCACACATGAAAGTGACATTATTTGTGTAAATGAGTTGCGAATGGATAGGAATGCATTTGCTATTTTGTGTGGGTTGCTAAAAACACGTGGTGGACTATTAGATGATGGTAACGTGACAATTGAAGAACAAGTTGCTACATTTGTAAACATTTTAGCACATCACACCAAAAATAGATGTCTTCAAGTTAGATTTTATAGGTCGGGGGAAACAATTAGTAGATATGTTCATCGAGTTTTAAGTGTTTTGTTGTGATTTCAAGACATTTTGTTTAGCAAACTGTAATAACCGGATCCTGGTTATTACCTGAGGTATTTATTACGTGATTATTTGATTAAATGATTGTGTGATAGTATGATAAACTGATATGTTTGATACATGCTGGTATGCGAATTTGTGCATTTATTTGGATAAAGGTATATATTTATATATATATATTTATGTATGCATAGAATATGGATGTATATATATGTGTGCATGCAAGTGATGCATGGAGTATGTATGCATGTGTGCATGTGGGTTAAGCATGAGGTGGGAAAGGGGTATGGAAGGCGGTTTAGCCGACTTCCTACTTTTGGAAAGTGTAAATAGAGGCTTAGCCTCTTCATTTATTTCTTCTGGCTGATTTTGAGAGATTTTAAAAGAGAGTGTTGTACGGATTGCTTGTGCTAAGTTGCAAAAGGGATGATTTCAAGAATTTGTTTCAAAAGCTTTATAAGGTGAGTGGTTCTAAACCCTTTTGCATAAAATTTACTACTGGTTTCAATTGCTTATTTCATGTTACTACTCTTTAGATTGAAACCATGTATTTTTGTTGTTGTTTAARTGTTGATCCRGACATAGRGTGACCGRATAAGTGTTTAAACCGGACAAGCCTTAGGCGGTTTATTGTCSGRATTATTTTAAAACCGGATAAGCCTTGAACGGTTTATTGTCCGGATTACTTTAAACCGGACAAGCCTTGAGTGACTTATTGTCCGGAGTTTGATAAACCRGTTGAGTGTTGAGCGGTTTATAATTGGTAGTATTACTTATGATTTTATACTGAGAAGTAGGAATACGATCAAGTGGTGAGCGGTTTATTTTTAAACCGGACAAGTCTTGAAAGGACTGTTGTCCGGATTTGATATCCGTTCAATATGAGTTTGTTCTGAGTGTAAACCGTTCAAAGAGTGTGTGGTGTGTTGACCAGATTTGATATCCGGACAAAGTGGATTTTATTCCAAGTATTTAAACCGGACGGATTTGTTGACCGGATTTGTTGACCGGATTGTTGACCGGATTTGTTGACCGGATTTGAGATGATGTCTTCTGATTTTAAAAGAAATTGTTATTTTTTCATAAAAATGAAGTTTTGATATAAATGTTTTCAGACTGATAACAATTCTAATGACTGCGGTCTATTCAGAATTATTTTATAAATGTTTTGATGAAGTGATAAGGGTGGCATATCAAGGAGAGATGTCCATTTGATATAAGGGTGGCATATCAAGGAGAGATGTCCATTTGATATAAGGGTGGCATATCAAGGAGAGGTGTACATTTGATATAAGGGTGGCATTGTCTGTGTGTGGTATTACATAACACTTTCTATTATATCCCTTAAGACTATCGTGGTTTGGAATCTTTATTTCTTTGTGATTTAAAGATTTAGGATCAAGGTTCTTATTGGAAATCATAGTCTGGATGTTATTGAGAATGGAACGTCAGGTTTGGCCTGAATCTTTGTTTAAATCTCATTTGATAAAGAAAATGTTTAAAATGGTATTAAATGGAACCTGATTGGCTTAAAGTTATGAAATTTGTATAGCTACATGGTTAGCTTGAATGTGGATAATGATTTGGTATTACCTTCTTGCGTACTCATATATTTGTTATATATATATGAATAGTTGTTTTATAAAGGTTTTGGTGATCATTCACCCTGCAATTTCATGATTAAGGTAACTCACTAGACTCTTCAGCCTAACCCTCGTTTTTGTGATTTTTAAAATGTGTATTGCAGGAGGTGTAGAAGGTAAAGGAAAGGAAAAAATTTAATGATTTTCTTATATGCATTTCAGATGAGGAATTGCTTTTGATGAATAGTTTTGTGGATTAGTACAAGATATGTATTTTGAATTTTTAGACCTTGTATTTGGTCATGACTGAATCTTGTATTAAGGGACC